>NC_053167.1:92323537-92535664 GCF_016835505.1 Polypterus senegalus | reverse complement strand
ATTATGAATAGCTACTTATTCTTTGAAGGTTGTTCTTCTTCTTTTGGCTGCTCCCGCTAGGGGTTGCCACAGCAGTTCATCTTCTTCCTAATCTTTCTGTCCTCTGCATTTTGTTCTGTCACACCCATCACCCGCATGTCCTCTCTCACCACATCCATAAACCTTCTCTTAGGCCTTCCTCTTTTCCTTTTGCCTGGCAGCTCTATCGTTAACATCCTTCTCCCAATATACTCAGCATCTCTCCCCTGCACATGTCCAAACCAACGCAATCTTGCCTCTCTAACTTTGCCTCCCAACCGTCCAACTTGAGCTGACCCTCTAATGTACTCAAAGGTTACTGACGTAAAATTGATACTTTCTGTAACAGCCTAATGGAACACACTTACAGTATATAAAATATTAATGACAACTGGTTATATATGTTTTTTGTTTGTCCTCACATTGATAAAAAGATATTGATCAAAACAAATGACACAATAATTTAAATGGCATTCATTATTAATTCTTTGCATTTTCAATGGACAATATAGCTTTTATTACTGTACTATTTTGTAACAAACAGATCAGTTTAGTTTATGAATGCAGCAATATTAAATATCAGCAATATTAAATATTCTTAAAAAGTCAGAATGTTTCTCCAAACATTTACATCTCATTGATTGGGAGTTCCATGAACACGGAAGCTAAAACCCTATGGTAGGTTTCACCTTTAGCCTGGTATGGAGCAAGCTAAGGGGGCAGGGGCTTAAAAGCCTTGGTTACTGAACAGGACTTGCCCTAATCCTCTTTGGTGGAACAGAAAATGGCTGAAATAAAACAGCTTGTCAAATTAAATGAGGTTTGCATGATATGTCTCTTCATGGAAAATCACTGCATGCTTCTAGACTTATTTCTTGCTACAATCACAGATTCTGTACTTCCATCCACATTCAGTCTCCAACACAGTATTGTGAAAAAACTATTTGCTCTCTTCCTGATCTAGTATTGGATAAAGGGGATCTGAATGAACAAACACTGCTTTTTTCCCCTTGTCTTTTAATGAAAATAAAAAACACAAATTATTCATCACAAACTGCCAGAAACTGCCACTGTGTGAAGAAGTAATTGCCCTCTTACACGTTATAACTGGATGTGCCACTTTAAGCTGTAATGACTACAGCAAAATGATTCCTATAATTAAACATCAGTCTTTCACATCACTTTGTAGGGATTTTACTCCACTCTTCCTTGCAGAACTGCTTCAAATCGTAAACACTGGAAGATTTTTTAAAATGATCTGCTTCTTTTGTGGTGCTGCCAACACAGATCTAGGTTTAAGTTGGAAATGTGACCAGTCTTCCTGCTTTGTAGCCGTTCTGATGTGCTTTGGGTCATCGTTTTCTCACAGGACCCAACTACGCTTCAGCTCACAGACAGATAATCAGACATTCTCATTCAGAATTTTGTGATAGCCAAGTTAATGCTTTGTTCAGTTATGACAAGTTGCTATTGTCCTGAGGTAGCAAAGCATTCCCACACCATCACACTATCACCACCAAGCCTGATAGTTGATATGATGTTCTTACTGGAGAATGCTGTGTATGCTTCTCCCCAGATATAATGAGAGACATATCTTCCAAACACTTGCACTTTTGCATTGTATATACATAGAACATTCTTCCAAAACACTTGGGTATCATTCAGGTACTTCCAGGCAAATAAGATACGAGCCTTTACGTTCTTCTTGGTAAGTAGTTGTGTCAATACTGCTGTTCTCAAGGGAAGCCCATTTCTGACAAGCATCTCTCATTTTGTGGAGTCATGAATACTGGCCTTTGCCTGGGCAAGAGGAATCTGCAGTGTCTTTGGATTAATTTAGGAAAATTTGTGACTTCCTTAATTATTATTGTGTTGCATGTTTGGAATTATTCAGGCAGACTGGCCACTCCTAGAAACATACTACTATTCTATTTTGAACTCAAGGCATACATTTTGATTTGGTGGCATCTCAGTACCTTAGAAATGTTCCAAACTAATACATAATACTTTTAATTGTGTTGATATAAACATAATACTTTTAATTGTGTTGATATAAGCAGGGGTCAATATATTTTTCACACAGTGTCAGCTGGTGTTAGATACCTATGCTAATTAAATAAATGAAATTAAGTTAATAAAACCCTGTGGTATTCGTTTATTGAAGTGTCCTATATCTAACATTATTATTATCTAATACTAAGTATCAAAAATGAATAGAAATCAAGAAGTGCATTTTCATGACACTTACTTTATTCAATACAGTTTATCTGTCAATATTTGAATTAACATTATGCCAATTTCTTGCATTTTTTGCATACTATTGATTTATTTAAAAAAAAATGCTCACTGCTTGCTGATCTACTCACATGTTGTTAGGTAATAAACTGGGATGTTTTCTTTAAAGAGAAACCTTTTAACTGTATTAGCACCACTTCCTCTAAATACACACTATACTGTATATCAGTGTCTTTGGACCAGTACTGTATACTGGCTTAAATTACAATTACTCCACAGACCTGCATACAAGTAAGCATTTCACTGTACTCTGTACATGTGACCTTATAAAGCTATTCTTCCCCTTATTTTTCCATTCAGTGCAAATTGTGGGCTTTGTTGAATACAACAGATATACATTCTTGGGCTGCAAAATGTAATAATTAGCAGCTATTAGATCATCTACAAATTACATCTTTTTTTTCTTAATTTGTCCAGAATTACTGGAAATTTACCAATTTCCTTTATTTTTTTTAAACAATACTGTGTTTCATCCAGTGCTATCATACCTTAGAAGACCAAGAGTGCCTGGTTTAAACAGAACATGCCGGAGAGCTGAGCATAAATGGAGAAAAACTAAACTGTTAGTCCACAATGAAATACTGAAGGCAGAAATAACTGAATATAACAATGCAGTTCACCCTGAGAGGCAGTTCTATTTCTCTAAAATTATAAATGATAATGCTGGTTATACAAGAGTTTTATTCTCAACTATTGATTGTCTTCTAAACCCAGCTCACTCAATGGAAAGCCTCCTAAAAACTTCTAGTTAAACACAAAATAAACAATATCAGCAATAATATAGTACATCCCACAAAGTTAAGTCTTTTGAATCCCAGCATACTCTTTCAAGCAAGTTAAATTCTTTCACTGAAATAGATTTATCCAAACTACGTAGAATAACTTCTCACCTGAAGCCCTCCACCCGCACCCTTGACCCAGTGCCAGCAGGCCAGAGTGGTTTTAAGTCTCCAATCTAATTGATAGTGTACTTGACATAGTTAACTCACCATTTGATATGGTGGTTTTCCCTGATTGTCTAAAGTCTGTAGTTGTTAAACCCTGTTTGAGAAAAATAATCTTGACTTCTCTGTCTTTAACAACTTTAGATTAACTTCTAACCTGCCTTTCTTAAGTAAAATTCTAGAAAAGACCGTTTTTAAGTAGCTAAATGATCAATTGATTAAACATTCTATTCTTGATAAGTTTCAGTCAGGTTTTAGAACAAATCATAATACAGAAATTGCACTGGTTAAAGTAATAAACCATTTGCCGGTAATTTGGACAAAGACAGCATATCTGTTCTTGTTCTCTTAGACTTGAGTGCAGCATTTGACATGACAGACCATAGTACTCATATAAATCAACTTACACAATAGGTGGGCTTCTCTGGCAGAATCTTAAATTGATTTCAGTCTTATTTAACAGTTAGAAAATTCTTTTGTTAGTTGTGGTGATTGTACTTTTGAGATCCATGATATTGTACTGTATATGATGCACCACAAGAATCTATACTGGGTCCTCTGATTTTTTTTCAATCTACAAGCTTCCAGTAGGCCAGATTATCTCAAAACACAAGGTGAACTACCACAACTATGCAGATGACACACAACTTTATTTATCAATATCACCTGAAGAACCTGATGCTCTTGGCTCTCTATTCCACTATCTTAATTGTCTTTCTAAATGGATGAATGGTAACTTTCTCAAACTAAAAAAGGAAAAAACAGAAACCTTTGTGATTTGTGAATATGGAAATAGCAAGTGTATTAGACATAAACTCAATCCCTTAGGTTTAAAAGTCAAGGCAGAAGTAACGTATTTGGGGATAATCATTGACTCTGACCTAAAGTTTAAATCACATGTTAACCAGATTACTATGACTGCATTTTTTCACTTAAGGAATATTGTAAAAGTTAGACCTCTTATAACATTACAAGACACTGAAAAATTAATTCACGCTTTTGGTTTTAGTCAACTACATTACTGTAATGCACTCCTAACAGAACAACCAAAGAAAGATTTCCATCAGCTGCAATTAGTGTAGAATGAACAGTCAGAATCTTAACTAGAAAAAGAAAATCTGAGCATATCTAATCAGTTTTAGTGTTGTTACATTGTTTACTCATGTCACTTAGAATTAACTTTAAAATACTATTATAAAGTGTATAAAGCCTTAAATAAACTTGTCCCTTTCTATATTTTGGAACGGCTGTCCCCCTACCCTACACACAAGTTGTAACTTTCAATCTTCTAATGGCAGTCTTATTATTCCAAGCCCCAAGCTTAAAAAAGTTGTAAAGTGGCCTTTTGCTGTTTCACACCTAAAATCTAGAACACTGTACCAATGGAAATTCACCAGGTTAATACTATTGAACATTTTTTAAAAAACTGCTAAAAACCAGTTATTTTAATTTGGCTTTCTCATAGTTATATTTTAGTTTTACTCCTAATATACTATTATATATAGACAAAGTATTATCATATTCTTCAGGGATTTGCAATCTTTAATAATCTCTACTTTTTTCTGCTGTTTTTCCCAGTTATTCTGTGGTGGCGTTTATGAAACTGCCACCTGATCAAGGCACCATGCAGAATGCTCAGAAAAGGTGTTCGTGGCCAGGCAGACTAGATCTCCAGGACTCTATGTTTGACTCTTTGACTTTGTCTAATACAACTGGTCAACTGCAACTATTATAACAATTATGGACCTTTCAGGAATTTGTTTTCTCCAGGGATGCTGTTGACTAGAGTTTTTGTTTTGCTTTCTTCAGTTGTCAACTGGCCATATTTCAAAAACTAATTAATGGACAGATATTGCAGAGCACCATTTATGTTATGCTTCCTACTTGTGTTAAAGTATTGTCTTTATATGTACTCATTACGTAATTAGTAAAGTTTGCATTTGTATTTACCAGTGAACGTCACAGCACTCAGTGAAGAGTGTGATACAAAAATAAACTCAATTGAACTGAACTTTACTGGGGAGCCTAAACTGATCCAGTGAGTGAATCTAAGTGTGAGCCTGCTGTGTGTACCTTACAACGGCCCCATCAAGAGCCGATTTCTGGCAGAGTAAATTCTGCTTCTCCTTTTACAGTAGTGGGAAAAATGGGCTCGTAAAATTAATAGAAAAACAAATCAAAGAAATAGTCATCTTTTTTTTCCCCATTCCAAAGTGAATTTAAGTTGACTGGTGACTTTAAAGTGATTGCATAGGTGTGTATGAGTGTGCCCTGCAATGGAATGTATAATTGTAGAGGGTTGGTTTCTTCTGTTGAAATATTTTTCTTGATAGGCTCTGGCTCAGTAGCGCCCTGAATGTGAATATTCGTTTTTGACAAAGAATAAATAAATTCATATTTCAATAAGCTGCATATAGTTGACAATCAAAGTCCAGGTCGGGTTCTTGCTTTGCACCAGATATAATTGGAATAACATGAACTGAATTAAAGGGTTTAGGAAATAGATGGATGCCTATGACACATACTCCGAGAACAGAGGACATGTCACATTTTTCTTTTACTTCTTTTTCTATACTGCGATCTCGTGTCACACATCCACTTTATATTCCAATTAAGAGTCTCCGGTTTCGTAAACATTTTAGGCGTCAGTGCCACAGTTTGTCACGTTAAACTAGTACGCATGTCAGCCTATTCATATACAGATGGCTACATGAGTCTGCAGTGTTTGAGATTTAGTGGTACTTATGTCGTGGGGCACTTTGCCACTGGCCTTCGCCAGTGGGTATAAAGGATATTCCCGATGGTGCGCGCGTTTCGTAAAACGACGGGGGAAATACCAGGCAACGTTTAACATAAGTGGTGCTCTGTGGAAGCTTAGCAGAGGCACGAGTGATATGCACATTCATCTCAGTATGTCCATGCACGGTGACGTCACCGTCAAACCAGGAAGAAACCCCGAGGTACTCATAAACATTACGAAGCGGCAAGTACCTTGTTTAGTTTGACCCACAGGCCGTAGTTGTTGCAGTACTGGTCCCCCGTCGCCTTGATGCATGTCCCTTTCTTTGCCTCGATGTTGAACCTGAAGAGCTTCTTGGTCAGCAGAGAGTTAGTCGGGCTCTCCCACACGGATATCAGGGTGTTTCCAGCAGAACTGCAACTACCAGCTGATGAAGCCGCCGACGTCGCCGCCGATGAGGCGGTGGACGATGAGTCTTTACACACCTTATAGCAGACCTCTTTAGGAACGTAGCACAAAGCCTCTGGCGGCGGCTTACTGTTTCGAAAGGTTTCGATACATTCATTTAAAAAGCGAATTCTGCCTAGTAGGATGTGCGGGTTGTTTCCGAGAGACATGTTTCCGTGGTATTTTGGAACAAGAAAAAGAAAATGTTCGGTCAGAAAGTCTCGCGCCCTCCCAGGAGAACGGAGCCGCAAACATCCACCCCGCCACACCGTGCCGTGTCACTGTCTCAAGCACGTAAAAGCAGCGGCGGCATTCTGCTGTGCCCTGGAGAGTGTGCTGTCGATGCAAACCGCGGTCCCTTGCTCACTCACACTCGGCGATAAAGGGGTGCGTCTTCTCAGTAGGAACAGGACGCTTGTTGAGCCTGCATGTCCCGTAAAGCGAAGGTAAAACACTGCCGGAAAAGTGACAGCCCAGTCGTTACCGTAAGTACTGATATAGAAGAACTACTAACTCTGCGCTGCGCTGAGCACCACTGACAGTAGCGTGCTGATGACACTGCATTCCATCTTTTATCAAATTCGAGATTACATTCGCGGTCAGAAGAAATCTATCCCGCTGTGTTAAACTCCGGACGGCGCAGCATTCCAGCGCACAATGCACATCACTCTTAAAAGACCAACAGAGGTGGGTGTATGTGAACCGCGGTACAGCTTTAAATTCGCACCGTAATGACCTAATTTAGAGAGTCGCCAAAGTTTGGAAGGACGGAGAAAAACTGATTTGATTTACCCTTGGCAAAGCACATAGACCGTGATCGTATCAGCATTTGAATCCAGTCTCGTAGAGTTGCCTGTGAGGCTTTTGAAAGCTAAAATAACATTCAGTTTTAGCTTGTGTAAGTATTGTGATGTATAGTATCATGAGAACTTTTGAATATTAGATACCTTTCAGTTCCATATCCATCCACGTTTCAAAAGCTGTCAGGATATTCATTACATTTATATGACTCTGTGGTTAATTCCTGATTCCAGACCGACATTTTCACATTTGGCATTTTCTATAACCACCACTCCATCAATATTAGACCAAAGTGACACTGTTTAAAAATAATGAGCCAACTATACTCAAGTTAGAATAGTCACATAAATGAAAGACATACTCCTGTAGCTCAACTGGATGAATCCTAACAACCCTGGTATCTGGCAGTGAGACACTGGCAGCGGAGCCTTTAAGTTGCAAGGTGGGGCCTCCATAGATTGGACTTCTTTTTCCAGCACATCCCACAGGTGCTCGATCAGATTACCAAGACAACAACTTGAAAGTTCCTGAACAATTTTTGCAATGTGGCAGCTCACATTATCCTGCTAAAAGAGGCCACTGCCATCAGGAAGTAATATTGCCATGAAGGAGTGTATGTAGACTGCAACAGTATTTTGGTAGGTGGCACGTGTTAAAGTAACATCCACATGAATGCCAGGACCCAAGGTTTCCCAGCAGAAGATTGCAAAGAGCATAACACTGCCTCTGTCAGCTTGCCTTTTTCCCACAATGCATCCTGCTACCATGTCCTCCTCAGCTAAACTACACACACGCATTGGCTGTCCACATAATCTAAAAGAAAACATGATTCATCAGGCCAGGGTACTTTCTTCCATTGTTCCACGGTCCAGTTCTTATGCCCACATGCCCATTTTAGGCGCTTTCAGCGTTAGACAGGGGTCAGCATGGGCACTCCAACTGGTCTTTGGCTATGCAACTCCATACGCTCTTTGCGCTCAGACACCTTTCTGTCATGGCCAGCATGAAGTTCTTCAGCATTTTACACTACAGTAGCTTTTCTGTGAGATCAAATCAGTTGGGCTAGCCTTTGCTCCCCACACATATCAGTGAACCTTGGGCGCCCATGACCCTATTGCTGGTCCACTGTTTGTCCTTCCTTGGAGCACTTTTGGTTGGTACTAACCACTGAATACAAGGAACAACCCACAAGATCTGCTGTTTTGGAAATGCTCAGACCCAGTCATCTAGCCATCATAATCAACACACTCAAAACTAATGTTTTTTTAATGGCATTTTACTGGGTATTGTGGTTCATCACTGAATCATTGCATGACAATGAACTGTTTCATTCCAGGAAGGGTTCCTTGCAGATGAAATTGGTTATTTGATCCAAAAAAGTTATCTAATAACCAGACAAAACAGAATTCTTTAATGTACAATAGTCTATCCAGCAGGATTCTAACCAAAAATCTGGACTTCACGTGTGTTGCTGTATTGCGCAAGAGCCCATTTAAAATTATGAACATATTGGTAATTCACAAATCTGTTGTCTATTTCGAGTTTTTTATGGAACCTTTCACGGCTGTCAATAAAATGTTCTTTCTGAAACATTCATCTGGATCATTCTTTTGGGAACCAAAAAATGGTTCCCCTGTGGCATTGCTCTGAAGAACCACTTTAGCGCCTTTATTTTTAAAGAGCATATCTTGGCTTAAATTTATGTAACGGCACCACACATGGTTTGTTCTTCACATTAGTTTGGGAGATCATGTTTCATTAACGTGCTGGAATTTAATATGAAAGCAACAAAACCATACGGTCAGAGAAATGCATTTGGCATTTATCTTGACTTTCATTAGGTCCTACATGACAGATTCATGATCAAACTAAAACAAATCAGATTTTAAGGTGCCATGGGTAGATGGGTGCAAAACTGAATTAAACAGATGAAGCAAAGAGTTATACTGGGGACTTTTCCAAATTAATTGACATTGAAATTGGTGTGCCTCAGGTATCTCTGTTGGGGCCTCTGCTTTTTAAATATGTATTAAAAATCTTTCTAATATTATAAATAACAATCTGGCAAAGTTGTAGATGATACCAAACTACATGGTAATTTAGAATCTGCCAAATCATTATAAAGTCATTTGGATAGCAATGAGACTTGTGCAAATTTGTAACAATTGAATTTTAATGTAAATAACTGTAGTACTAGGGTGTTGTACCGTGTTAGCCATTATGAATGTATGAATGTAGTGAGACATCAAGCAAAACCTTTTATTAGCTAACTAAAAAGATTACAATATGCAAGCTTTCAGGCAAGAGAAGAAGGGGCCTAAGTTGATTTGAAAGCTTGCATATTGTAATCTTTTTAGATAGCTAACAAAAAGGTGTCATTTTGCTTGACTTCTCACTACAATGTAAATAACTGTAAAGTGCAGCACACAGTAAGTTAACATGTTAGATTTGAATCCACAATGGGAGACTTGAAAGTCCACCTTATTAGAAGGTGATAGGAGTTGTAGTCAGGGCCATCGTAACATATGGGGTTGGGCCCATGATGTTTCTGTTTTGCTATCAAAATGGGCTCCAGTGCACTACTTTGCCCAGATGCTTATGATGCTGTTAAGATGGCTTTGAGTGTAGTGGACTTGACACTGTCTACATCAAGACAGTGTAGAGAAGCAAACAAGAAGGCTAACTGAGAAAGATTAAAGGAGGTGAACCTTTATAGTTTAGGCAAGCAGATTAAAAGACAATCTGAGGTGTTCATATTATGAGGGGAATTATTACTGTGGTGTCGGCTGTTATTTTCGTTTGAGTTCTTCAAGAAGAACAAGGGGACACAGATGAAAAGGTTCTAAGGGTAAACTGAACAAAAAGCATTAGAAGATTTTTCTTCATACAGAGAGTCGTAGACACAAAGATTAAGCAACTGCATTTTATGGTAGGCAGCAGTATATTTTGGAGAAGATTAGTGACTAGAATTGACAAGTCTGTTCTCATCAAAATTTTCAAGAATAGAATGTTTAATCAATTGATCATTTACAGAGAGCGGTGGCGCAGACACAAAGATTAGGAGACCAACTGCATGTTCTCCCGTGTCTGTAGGTTTCAGCAGTCTATTTCCCACAATGGAGACATGCAGGTTAGGTGGATTGGCGATTCTAAATTGACTTGGTGTGTGCTTGGTGTGTTTGTGTTGTCCTGCGGTGGGTTGGCACCCTGAATTAGTTCCTGCCTTGTGCCCTGTGTTGGCTGGGATTGGCTCCAGCAGACCCCCCTGACCCTGAATTCGGATTCAGCGGGTTAGAAAATGGATGGATGTTTGGATGGTACTCTGGAGGGGAAGCATTGTCAATAGACCTAAAACAACACAAAATAAACGAAGAATCTGAGTTAATAAGCAGTTCATCAAAACTGACCAATTGAGAAGTGTTTTTAAAGCTCTTTGTTTCTTTAATTAGTTATTTCAATTTTGTTAATTCTTAACCTTGATAACATCAACAATATTATGATGGAGCTTTGACCCTCATTTTAATTTTGTTCACTTTAATCTCTTTTTCAAGGAATTAGCATATTCCAATAGTATGATTGTATGGCTGCAAGCTAAATAAATGAGTTAAGTGGTCTGGATTTTCTGTCCTGACTTATATGTGTAAATACAAAACATGAAACTTCTCTCCTTTTCGCTGGAGCTTCAATGAGTGATTGCATCTACAGGCGGATGAAGGTATCTTGTCTTAACTTTCTTCTGGTTAGAGTACTGCCAGTTTCCTCTAAGTTTTACATTCTAACAATTTCAAAAAACACATTTTGCAGTAACCATTTTTATTAGGCCATCTTCAGGTGCAAAACACAGGACTCTTGTGTTCGATGTTATAATAGTTTATAGTCTTTTATAATTTTTGCACTGTGGTTGTGTTACTTATGTATTTTCTTAATGTCCGTAAGAAAACACACACCTTTTCTATAGTAGACTTGTGTAATTGTTACCAGCCTCAGGCCTTGGGGAACCTGGACCAGGTACAAGCCACTGTTGCTAAAGGGTGTAGCCACAGGGATATGGAGAAAAGCATAAAAGAAACAGGCAGCAGTCCCAAGTTTCAGACCATACTTCTCTGTTCTTTCCTTCTGTTCTCCTTTTCCCAGAAATATATACTGTATATGCTTCAATTTTTGCACAGATCAACATGGCAATCAGTGAAAACAATTGTGTAAGCACATTTCCTCTGCATACCAAACAGTGCAAACACCTTTACTTTGAGTACTTGATTAGAAACCAATTTTACAAGGAAGCAGACAGTTCTGTGTGTGTAGATGAGATACAAAATCAAAGCAGTTTGACTATTCAAAGCAGGTGACTCTTTAGCAAGACAGGTAAATATTTATGTCCTGTAGATACAGTAGCCATCAGCAATAACCTGTAGCAGAATTTTCCAGAAATTCAGCCTTTTCTTTATAACACTGGTTTTAGTCCATTACACTAAGCAACACACAGACATGTCATTTTCTTTAGAATACTGAATTCTAGCCCATTACATAAAGATACATTTACAAATCTGCACAATTTTTAATTGGACCGATCGAAGTGAGCGTACCCTTTCCAGCGTCGGCTTCTGCCATGTACCCATATGCTACACAACTCTAGATTAGCTTGTGCGATTCTGGAAATGAATTCATCCTTTCAGAAAATACATAAATGTTTGGGAGCAGGAATACACTTGCGCATCTATATGGGGTTATACAGTAATATCTGGGTACTGTAGTTTGATTTGGTTAAGAAATTTGCCTGCATGAAGACACACGTGTCTCATTTTTACCACGACATTTTCAGACTTATTGTTTAAATGTACTAAAATTTGAGCTGACCATAAATGCATTTATAAAATCATTTGCAAAAAAAAGACTCGCTCTCCAATCTTTCTTTTCAATTTGGATTTTCTGGCTTATACATGGACACCTCTTTCTGGACCCTTCATTTTCAAGATGGCTGAGTGGCTAATACTTGTAGGCGTGGCTACAAACGCTAGGAACAAGTTCATTAAAAAAAAGCACCGACCCTGACGTCAGGTGTTCAGCGGGGGCTTGGAGTAGAAGCAACTATCAGAAAGTTTGCGGCATCGTTGGAAATCGGACGCCTTAAGCATGCAGCAGGACAATGATATTCTGTACGTACAATTTTCCTTTAATGTCTTAAAGGGAACGTGAGAGTTAATTTAGGTCTGAAAGAGAAAAATAACTCGTCCCATAGTGCCGAATTGTTTCAGTTCTAATTTACTGCTAACTAGTTGTAGTTTTGAGGATTTAAAATAAAAACGATTCACAGTTGATGCTGGTTTGCCTGACGTTGAAGGAGAAAATTATAACAATTTGGGCCGTTTTTGTAATGTTCAATGTTATCTCTTGATTTGAAGATGAAATGCCGTACGTTGTTTAAAATACATTGTAATGTTTTATTGTGAAAACAAGTAAAGTCGCATTGTTACGTGAGCTGAAAAGTGTCCCTTTCTTGCTTTTTTTAAGTTGTTTTTCTATCTTTTATTTATTTTATATACATTTTATAAATACGTATATGTGGTGTCGTGATTGGCTTCTGCTGCCCTGAAAAGGATTAAAAGATTAGTTGTAGGCTTTTACGGAATTATTATTACGATTGATCTTGTGTATTGGTATATATATATTTTTGATCTGTAAGAATTACCAAATCATGCAAGTGGCGTTGATATAGCAAAGTGTTACAATAATACATATTTAACTGTGTTTGCTTATAGTATTATTTTCATATTGTATCCTGAAAAAGAGCTGTATGCTGCAAGTCTGTAGCCAGCATGAATTATCACAGTATAATTTGCAAACTCACTCCTCTTGGTTTGTGACCCAACCCTGTTTCAAACCGTGCAGGGATGCACAGTGGGTGAGTAAAGACCGTTAACCATCAGTTTCCCACTGTTGCATTTAATCCTTATCACATGCAGCTTATGACATTTAGCACTCTGGCCAGGGATTCCAGGAAATGATAACGAACAAAGAGGTATGGTAGCTGTGATAAAATAGTTTGAAATTCTGCTGCCTTGTTGAACCTGGACATTTGGTGTTTGCCCTACATTATAGTTCTTGATTCTTAACTGGTGATATATGTACTTTAACTGTGAAAAGAAAAAAAAAAGGAATTGAATGAAATCCAAATAATATCAAAGTATTCATATTTGTCCAGTTTTTAAAACAATCTAGATGAGAATAGGCCTTTCAGCCCATAAAAGCTCACCAGTCCTATCCACTTAATTCTTCTAAAATGACATCAGGTCTAGCTTTGAAAGTCCTTAATGTCCAACTGTCTACCACACTACTTGGCAACTTTTTCCATGTGTCTGTTTCTCAGTGTGAAGAAAAATCTTTTTTGTTTGTGTGAAGTTACCTTTAACAAGGTAACATTTTTAAAGTCTCAGTCCACTGTACTAATAATTCCCTTCATAATTTTAAACACTTCAACCATGTTATCTTTTAATCTTCTTTCGCTTAAATTGAAAAGGCTCTGCTGTTTTACTTCTTCCTTATAACTCATCCCTTGCAGTCTGGAATCAGCCTAGTTGCTCTTCTCTGGACTTTTTTTCTACTCCAGATGAGGTCTCACCAGTGTGTTATAAAGTTTGAGCATAACTTCCTTGGACTTGGACTCGTACTCTACACACTGTTCAATATAACCTAACATTCAGTTAGCCTTCTTATTGACTTCTGAAAGGTGTATTTTCAATTTTCAGACCTCCAATTGAGTATTCAAACCTAACATTTTTACTTTTACATACATTAAACTTCATTTTCCATAAACCTGCACAAGCCTGTATGCTGTCCAGGTCCCTCTATAATGACTGAACAAATTTGAAATTATCTGTCAATCCACCTAGTTTGGCATCATCAGCAAACGTAACCAGCTTGTTATTTATACTCTTATCCAAACTATATATATATATATATATATATATATATATATATATATATATATATACACACACACACACAGTATATGGAGTAGTGTCCGTAGCACTGACCCCTGTGGAGCAGCAATATTAACATTACCAAGGTTCCTTGTAACATCGCTCTCTGCTTCCTGTGTATTAGCCAATTCTGCACCCACCTACACACTACATCCTGAACTCCCACTGTATTTTACAATTTACAGATTTTTTTAAGTTGGAACTCTTTGTATAGAGTGTGCACTTTCTTTCCTCTTTTTGGCATTGGGGTTTCTAAAGTTTGTTCTTGCACCCTAATATGTTTAACTATACTCTGTACACCTGACAGTAATACTACTAGGCATGGGTAAGATTGATTACAGACTGTACATTGTTTAGATGTGACTGTGGATGTATGGGTGAATGCACACAGTGATGAGCAGGTACCTAATCCAGAGCTGGTTTCTGTTTCATGCAGAGTTACTGGAATATCTCGATGCATGCTCAATAATCCAGGTAAGGAAATTCTAGAAAGTTTATTCTGTTCATCTGGATACAGTTTTTTCCCAATACGTTTCATCACTCATCCATGTCCAGAAGAACAGAATAAACTTTCTAGAAGTTACTGGAATAAGTTCCAGGTTCCTTATGACTTTATTATGGAATAAGTAGTTTCAGAAAAAGAATCTCGCTCACTTTCTGCCTAATCACTGCAGTAGTGGTGGCGATGGCAACACACAAAACAAACTATAACTCCAGCTGCATTTTCTTACTGTTCCAGGGAAATTCACAGGTGGTCCCAAGCCACCTGAGATGGATACTTTTTATTTTTAAAAAAAAATAAAACATTGTCCTGCATCATCTTCTGGGTGTTCTATCAATGTTTGGTGCCTGGCCAATGTTCTTTCAAAGGTGTCCGGTAGCATCCTAACTACATACCCAAACCTCATTGACTATTTTTTTTTTCTTTCTTTCTTTGATCGTGAGGAGCAGTGTTAGTTCCCATAGTTATTGCATTAAGCTTATCACCATATCGTGTAGAGTAAGTGCAAGAACCTCCTATCAGCTGCTTATACTTGGTCTGTCTTTAGGTTATTGCTTGGAGCTGGGAAAAATGGTGAAAAATAAAAACTGTTACTTATACCAGAAATAAGTTAATTTAGAACTCTTCTGTTTAACACTCTAAGAAGGGACACTGAGCTCAGACAATTTTAAATGTGAACCAGTAGGGCCACATCCTAATAATATTGTGTAATGTGTTTTTGTATTAAAAATATAAGTATTGTTGCCTGTTTGCTAAATAAAACTGTCTGCTACCCGGTTATGATGAGTGTAGTGCACTAACTAAACAGTGAATCTGATTTGGAGTATAAACTAGGAAACATTAATTCTAAATTGAGACATTTTTAATAAATTTTAATAATGTTAACCTGTCTCTCTCTCTTTTTTTTTTCCAGACCTAAAGATTTTCCAGAATTAAAAAATGACACATTTCTACGAGCTGCAAAAGGGCAGGAGACCCAGTATGTTCCAGTGTGGTGCATGAGACAGGCAGGCAGATATCTACCAGGTATGTGTTTAACATCTAATTCAGTTTATGGCATCTGACACAAACTTATAAATTAAATCTTTTACTTCATGTTGATGGTTAGGTCTGTCTTCAATCTGGTTTTCTTTAAAAGCACCACATCACAAAAATGTTTAAATATGCAATATTGTTCACTATTAAATTATTTTTACAGTTCATGTAGGAAATCAGAAAAGACAGTTTAAATTTTGTTTTATACTAATGAGTTTTTCTCTCTCCTTAATTATATACTACAGATAAAATATTTTCCTTTCATCTATTACATTTGTGTTCATCATATAGATTTGATGATTTTGTATAAAAATGTATAAAATTTTGGCAAAACATTGAAAAAGAACTAAGCCTCTCATTGCCAAAAAAAAAAAACCAAACAGTGGCACGCCTTTATGTAGACTGCAGTGAAACTGTTCCTAACTGACATAGTCTTTAGCATTTATTCAACTTCAGATAAAACCATTTATTCTAATATATTCAATGGATGCATATTTAAGAAGCCCGCACAAACATGCCTAACACAAATAAACCATTCATACAGTCTCACAATATATACAAGGGAGAATCAAAAAGTAAAGGAACTTAACTTTAATACTGGTACCTGTGAGCAGATGAACGTAACAGTTATATCACTTCTCCACATAGTCTTCCCTGTAGGTTAATGCACTTCTTGATGCATTAGCTTTTATCCATTGTGGTTACCACACAATATTCAAATTGCATTTACTTTTTGATTTACCCTAATACCACCACATGTGTCTCAAAATTGTACGACTTGTCACTTTTCCAAATATATCTTTGTGAATGAAATAATTTACCGATTATTTAAAATCCTTAGCATTGCTCTTTAAAGTATTTTAAAAAGTTAAAATGCAATGAAGAAAAAAAAGTTAAAACAACAAAAGTAATGGCCAAGCATTAATTCAGAAAAAATTCATTCATTTTTTTCTATATAAAATCTACAGTATTCATCCATTTCCAATGTACAGTTACAACAGAATGAACTGAACCTTTTTGATGCACTTATGAACTTCAGCACAATAAGTAATTGGATTAATGAACACTTTGGGTTTTACATTATGGGCATACTGGGTTTGTCGTCTCTCATATTTTGGCAAAAAGGTGTCTTTTGAAAAGGGTGTTTACATATTAGGTCAAAGAGTAGATCTCTGTAGTACTCAAAACATTCATGGTCAGTATAGGACACAACAGATATTTGAAGATAATTTAAGCTTGCTAATTATTTAACCCTGTATGCCCTAAAGGGTTTTTTGTGGTATTGTGCCTAAATTACATACCCAAAAATGAATGCAAAAGGCTAAAGAGTAGTGAGTACAACACTTATAATTTTTAAAAGACAGTGTTCATATGAATAAAAACCTTTGTCAAGTAAATACTGTACTGGTACTTCTTCCCTGAAGAATTGGACTTTACAGTATATAACCAAGACATTTTATAATGCGGAACCCTTTTTTTTTTGTGTTCCAATCTGTCAGTTATCACTGTACCAAGTTTAGATGTTTAGATCCTGTATTATTGCAAAGTTATTTTGAAACATTTAATTTCTTGCACCTAAACAATTTCTCTGTAGTTAGTTATATTTTAGATTTAGAAAATAATGTAGACACAAACACACACTACATATCACTCTGAAGCAACAAATAATTTATAACTGTGAACATATAATTATGTACTCATCCAAAGCTTTACTTTCAGGATTATTTTTAATCCCAGTCTATGAAATAATTTCTGTTTATCACCAGACACAGAGAAACATTTTTAGCATAGGGTTTTTTGTTCTGCAAGTCACACATCTTCTCCCTCCTTCTGTTGCAATTGTCCCCAAAGGTTTAAGCTTGTCATTTTCTAACCTGATTAATCCAGACCAGTTGTCTCAATGGGGACTGGAACATATACCAGCTAGCATACGGTGTAAGGCAGGAAGAAACTCGGAACAGGGTGCCAATCCATTGTAGGGTAAACATACACATACCACAGCCAATTTGGCATTGCCACTTCACCTAACTTGCATGTCTTTGGTTAGTGGGAGGACACTGGAGCACTCGGAGGCAACCCATGTAGACATGAGGAGAATGTGCAAACTCCATGCAGGGCAAAACGGGAAAGTGCTACCACTGAGCCATAATGCTACCCACAAAGGAGGTTTAGTGTGTTAATTTATTTATTTTTGTTGTTGTTGCTTTTTCTTCTTGCATTTCACACCTGCAATAAACTAAGTACATATATTTTCATACCAGCTTCTTCCAGTTCTGGGTAACAGGGTACAGTAGGGGCAATACCTTTCCTGAGAGCCTTTGGTGCACAGCAGGAAGCAGCCATGGACAGGGCCCTAGAGCTAGTCAGTTACACAGAACCTAAACCATTCATCCAATGGCCAATATAGAGTCAATCAACCTAAACAGCATGATCGATGTGAGGAGGAAATCTCGCTTACCTGGAAACCTTGGAATGGAACAAAGTTATTTGATGGGGAATGGGTTGCAGGGGGTACCCACATTAAACTGGTAGTGGGTATGTTGCTGGTACTCTAAGTTGAAACTGGAAGAGTACTGTTTAGGAAACTGAGATAGAGCGTACAGCAGACAACCCCCTGGTATGGTAAACTGTAAAACTGCCTGCCGTGATGATTCAAAGTTATACTATGAGCAATACTTAAATCAAGCGTAGCATTGAATTCTTTAAAAGTTTGATCAGAATCTGACTTGAGATCTTCATGTTTCATATTACTAGCATTCTGTAACTTGTCTAGGTCTTCCTCAACTATCTGAGGAAAATAGTTCAGTACTGCAAACTTCCAAGATTTTTTGTGCATCAGTTAAACAATCCCCATACAGTCAGACAGAAGCTTAGTGTGTAATGGAGCTTGAAGAAAAGCTGTTGCCATGTATTTCCTGCCTTTTACACACACTGCTGTGACATATAATATGAGTGACCAATCATATGCAACCATCATCTTTGGAATGCTCTAAACCTTAGCTTTCCAATGTTAATGTGCCTTTCACTGTGTATTGCTTGACACAGATGAGACCTTTGATTAAAGCAGATGCATTCATCTGTAACGCACTGCTTGCCTCAGTATGTATTTATGCAAATCGCATATTTTAATGATCAAAGAGAGAGGACAACATGGAAACTTATGATTTATTTGAAAGAAGACACAGTTTGGTATGTAAAAATACCATTATTGCTTTTGATTGACTTGTGGGTTAATTGCAGCATGCACAAACAACATTGAAAAGGATTCTGTATTTTTTTGCAAGTGTACAGTTTTTTCACCACTTCTCATTCACTTCCAGATACTCAGCCCAAATAAAGTGTGAAAAATTTTAAAAACATGTAATTTGAGTTAAATACGTAATACAACAAGAACTTGGGTTGATAATACATTAGCAGTTTGAGAAGCGTATGTATATTTAGATAGATATACACCTACATATACTGAGGTTTTCAAAAAAGAATTTGGGCCTAGTTGTTGAAAAAATGCTTTACTTCTGTAAAGAAATGATTTGAGATTCTTCAATTAGCTAGTGATACATCAGAACAGTCTTAATGCATCTGTTACTGGTTAATGTATTGCTGTATAAAGGAAATGTGGTTTCTTATTTTGTTGATATTTTATAACCAATACTGACAGACATTTTGTCTCTTTTACAAAGAGTTCAGAGAGTCAAGAGCAGGAAAAGACTTCTTTGAAACATGCCGGACACCATCTGCATGCTGCGAGTTGACATTACAGGTAGAATATCTAGCTAATTGCATTTAATTTCAAATAAAATTGTACAGTACATTTCATTATTAAGGTTCTGAATCATGTTTGTAACTTTGCTACCGAGGGTAAATTTTGGAGAAAGTTAGTAGCTTTCCACTATCCTCATGATGTTAGGCTACTGCTGTTGAGATTTTTACAGGTGACAGAGATAGGCAACATGCATTTTCTTTTTTTTATTTTATAAATGGAGATTTGAGTTTGAGAATAGCTGTAATAGATTTAACACAACCGTATAAAAAAAAGTTAAATGCTAGTTTAATTTTGAAATTTAACTACAAATTTGCAGGCATATTTGACTAGGTTTTTACAGTGAGCAATCATTATTATATAATAATATAAAGGAAATAATAAACTGGTTAGGGCTGTCCAGAAAGTTTTGCAGCATAGTGTTTATTATTGCTGGTACTTTATTCTAGGATTGTTTGAACATATTATACTATGAGAACTAGATGTTACTTTCTATGTAATCTCCATCAACTTCAACGGCCTTCTGCCAGTTTGAAACCTGTATCCCCTTCTTGTAGCAGTTTGAATTCTGTACATGTAGTCACTTCTACAGTAACTTCATAATAATACCAAAGTATATTTCCGTGGATAGCGTGGGACCTTTGAGGGCTCCAAAGAGGCTGAAATGAGAAGCCATGGGGTCTCATTTATAAAACTTAGTGTAGATTAGAGCTTGAAAGAGTGCGTACATCAGAATAAAAAATCCAGTTTATATAAACTGGTGTAGGCATATTTCTACTCAGTTCAACCTTTATAAATCACAATCATTTTGTAAATGTGTGTAAATGTTCTATTTTTTCAAGAGTTTTTTATGCTTTTGAACACGTACTTTATAATTGAGACATAATGATTGCTGGGGGAAAAAACAAGATAGTTTATTCTGATGTTTTTCTTAATAGATTGTTTAAAATGACAGACGTCCGATGAAAATGTATAATAATACTCTTACAACAGCATAGGTTAGTACTAATTTTATCATTTTAATGTCTCGATAAATTAATTATTTTAGAGTGGTTTAGCTGTAGTCTAAATTCAGCTTTGATTCATCCCTAGTTAAATTAAAACAAGTTTATGTTAGAGCCCTCAACCAACAATTTAGAATCTTTCATATTTTAATGTAAATCTGTATTAGCACATTTTAAAGTTGTAATAGACATTGATGTACTATTTTCACATCAAATTATTATAAAATTTTAACCCAAGTAAAATGTGTATACTGTATGTGTACAGTATATGGTTTAAGCAATTTTAAAAGTTCCATGTTAATTAAATAAAAAAAAAAAAACCCTGTGATGCTTGTATCTTCTTAGCTTTTATTATAAGGCAATTGTCCTTTTATTCGTGGAACTTCACTGCAGCTGAATGTTCTGTGTAATAGTACAATCAAATTCTTACTTGTATGTTTCACCAACCTGTAATGTGTCACAAGAGATCTCGGCAGGAGTTTCTTGTTCTCCACTTTTTCATTGATTACATCACTTGATGCATGTAGAGCATTCTAAATTAATTAATAATCAGCCTTCAAGTGCTCTTGGCCAGCTGAATCTGAAGTCCAACTTTATAGTGTCCTGGAATACTAGCTTTTAATATTTTAATGCTTAAAAATTGCATTTTTAATATTCTTGTCTTTGCATTAACATGGCAATCTAAATGAAGCCAAACATAAGACTTAAATGTGGACATAACATTTGCTTTTTGAATCTCTGCAGCAGTGCTCATGTTTGTTGTACACCATCTGTTGAAATGGAGAAAGGATGCAGTTTGTTAATGCACCTACCAAAAATACATTTCAGCACTATGGCAAGATCATCAACTATTGTATGGCACAAGAAATCCTGATGATGTGGTATACAATCATACAGCAGTAATAATGAATATTACACAGTGAACCTTACCATTTCTTTTCCTTTGTATTGTATTCGCAGCCTTTGAGGAGGTTTCCTTTAGATGCTGCTATCATCTTCTCTGATATCCTTGTCATTCCTCAGGTTAGTATGGGAGGTAGGCATGCAAGACATTTGTCTAGAAATTACATTTTACTCTGTATTGGCATTTTCCAAATGCAGTACTACTCATGTCTTATTAAAACTCAAGTTTTCTGTATATTCATGCATCATAAAAATTATCGAGGTGGGAGCAACTATGTAAAATAAGAACTTGGGTCACTTTTGGAACCTCTACATTCTCCTTTGTCTCAAGACATTTTTCTTTTTTTCCTTATTTATGGGGTTTTGCAATAACAATTTTAGCATGTAATACATTATATAAATAGAGATCACTAAATTAGTCTATAGTAATATATATATATATAATATTATTAATAAATAAAATCTGTGTGTGTATATATATGTATTTTTCATAGGCTTTCTTCAAGTTAGATACAGAATTTTTAGTAATGTGGGAGTTCTGCTAATTGTAATTGGCATTTACGATTCAAAGTAGGGGGAAAAATACATGCAATTACTAGTTGTCATCTGACTGTCATGCATAGCTATTGGTAATACAGTATACTGAGTGGTACTCTGAATTAAATGCTCTGAAAAGAAAGCAGCATGTGATGATAGTAAGTACTATAAAGTATGAATTAGTATCTAAAAATCATCTCATTTTACTACAGGTAGAAACTTTTGTATTAAGATGAAGTTTGAATTGCAGAACTGATCAATGCAAAACCAATTCCAATGAAATATCAAAGCAGAACTTTGTTTTTGTTATTGACTATACTGCAAATCAGTTTATAGATGGCATACTTTTTTTCTTTCATATGAATTCTGTAAGTAGTTGCCATGTAGCTTCCTTTTAAAGAAACTGGACTCATTTTGTGGATTTATGAACCTATTAAAACTCTTTCTGTTTTTACAGGCACTAGGGATGGAAGTGCTTATGGTTCCTGCTAAGGGGCCAACATTCCCAGATCCTCTTAAAGACCCTGAAGACCTGAATAGACTAAAAGTGAAGGTTGATGTGACTGCAGAGCTGGGATATGTCTTTCAAGCTATTACGCTTACACGCCATAAGCTAGAAGGCAAGGTCCCACTGATTGGCTTCTCAGGTGCTCCGGTGAGGCAATAAATTAAGATTTGTTAAAAGATGTTCTTGTTCAATAAAAATTAAAAAAATACGTAGGTGATGTATTCACTTGAGTTATTTGTATTGCCACAGATTATTCTGTTAAGTTTTTAAAATTAAACTCATGTGTTTAAGTACTTTGTTTTTATAAAGAAAGAGTAACACTTTGTTAAATTGCAAAAAGTAACTTATTTTCTGTTTTGATTTAGATACAATATCTGTGGTTAATTGGTAGAAACTTACCAGTACAGGGAAGAGCAATATTGGTCTTAGAAGTGCAGCAGTGATTACATACTTTGAATACTTGCAAATGCAGAAGTAATAAGACAGATTTTATTTTTGATCATTTTTTAAATCATTTACTAGATGTTGGGTTGCAATAAAACAGTCTCTCCCAACTACTGAGCCTGCCCTGCCATAATATTGCTACACCGCATAATTATTTATTGATGGGTGAACACTTCCTGAAAGACACAGTTATCCAAATGGGGTGGGTTTGAGGATACGACTGTGAGTGAATGAAAAGATGGAACTCTGGAGAGAGCAACATACAGTTGTCTGTGACTGAAAACTGGTTTTGGCAGATACTGTACAGGCATATCTTTTCGAAAGTTGGCCCTGTGCCTTATTAATTGTCATTGCAAAGCTAAATAAAGTTGGCCCTGTGCCTTATTAATTGTCATTGCAAAGCTAAATCTAACAGGAAATTGTCTGCGTGTAAAAGTAAAAGGCAAATTTGAATCTGATGGGTTCAGGGAAATCCGGGGAATAAGGACAGTTTGTGAGGTAGCAGCTACGATAGTTTTACACTCCAGTACATTGCGGTGAATGCTGGTAACAGAAAGTCTAGTGCCATTACAGAGACCTATTGCTGGCATGAGTTTTCTGAGAAGCATGACGACTGAACCAATTTTAATTTTGAGTTTATGCGGAGGCATGCCAGTGGGAGTAAGACTGCTAAGAAATTCTTCGGTGAATGAAAGTTGATATGCAGGATCGTGTGTAACGATGGAGTCATCACTGGTGAAAGTTACTTCGTTGGTAGGGATAAGTCCTCGAGAGCGAGGGTGGACGTGGGAGGAGGGTTAGAGTTGGCGGGTGGGGCTCTGTCGTGCGTTCCCTATGATGCGGGAGGAGGGTTAGAGTGGGCAGGCAGGGCTCTGTCGTGTGTACCCCATGGTCGGGCGTCTTGGTCGATATATATATCTATACTAATAAAAGGCAAAGCCCTCACTCACTCACTGACTGACTCATCACTAATTCTCCAACTTCCCGTGTAGGTAGAAAGCTGAAATTTGGCAGGCCCATTCCTTACAGCATACTTACAAAAGTTAAGCAGGTTTCATTTCGAAATTCTACGCGTAACGGTCATAACGATTGATAACGTTAACAACGTCCATATGTTGAACTTTCTTATTTATGGCCCCATCTTCACGAAATTTGGTAGGTGGCTTCCCTGCTAACGAAACCGATGTACATACTTATTTCGATGGTATGGCGCCACTGTCGGCCGCCATATTGAATTTTCCAAACGTCACTAATTCTCCAACTTCCCGTGTAGGTAGAAGGCTGAAATTTGGCAGGCCCATTCCTTACAGCTTACTTACAAAAGTTAAGCAGGTTTCATTTCGAAATTCTACGCGTAACGGTCATAACGGTCAACAACGTCCGCCATATTGAACTTTCTTATTTATGGCCCCATCTTCTCAAAATTTGGTAGGCGGCTTCCCTGCAATAACCGAAACCAATGTACGTACTTAATTCGGTGGTATGATGCCACTGTCGGCCGCCATATTGAACTTTTCAACTGTCTTTGTTACTTATGGGCCCATCTTCAAGAAATTTGGTACACGGGTTCCCAACGCTAACTGAATCCTACTTACGTACATATATATGTCCATAGCCTGCAGCTCGGTCACTGTGTGAGGTGGCGTTGGGTCCCTCATCCCAACACCTCCCACGTTGTTGGCTGCCTGCCTATCTAAGACTGTCAATCGCTCCAGTCTCTATATTCCCTTCCTTGCTTCGCCACGGGATTCACGTCTCCCTACTGATAACTGCAGCCTTTTTGTTTAATCCACGGCTTCTCTGCTGTTTTTTTGTTCATTTATTACGATTATAGTTATTGTGTAGGTATTTTAGACTTACTTTACATTGCTCAGGTACCCATTTCTTTTATCATTCCAACCCCCATTACCATGTCTATCGAGATGATCATATTGCACGGCCATATCAGGCTCAC
This sequence comes from Polypterus senegalus, assembly GCF_016835505.1. Lineage (NCBI taxonomy): Eukaryota > Metazoa > Chordata > Cladistia > Polypteriformes > Polypteridae > Polypterus > Polypterus senegalus. The sequence continues at coordinate 92,510,795 of NC_053167.1, read as the reverse complement.
TCTTGATATTCAGAGGAACATTGTGTCTTATGTATTGAATGACTGGGACAGGTTCAAGGTGTGGACTGATGACGGTACAGGAGATAATTAGACTACACAGGAGCACTAGAAGAGTGAAATGCTTAAGCCCTTCACCTATGCATCTGCATGTGAGTTGATGGCTGCCTCTGAATTCTTCGGTTGTCGCTTTCAAGTGTACCGAAATGGCCAAATAGTTTACACCTTTTGACAACCGCCAATGCCTCTTAAACATCTTAGATTGACAGGTGACGATTTCAGTAGTGGACACTTTGATGTTTATGAATGTTTAAACTCTCAAAAGCTGGATGTGATTTTATCGATGAAACTGGTTGTATATATATACACACATACAGTCTTTGGGGTGCGAGCAACTGTTGCTGGGGGTGCCAGAATCCATGAAGGAAGAAAAATGAAAAACAGTATTTGTACAAAATCTTATTTATTTATCCATTCCTAAATAATTAAATGGGCAGGTTATTTCGTATCAGTGCAATACGCTGCTTGTTAAAACGGATGACTCCCGCTCTTATGCAAGTCTGCATGGATATTATGAACTATCGTTTCTGTTCAACTTCTATTTAAATTTTAAATAGAAGGAATTTTTATTTAGTCGACAGAATATTATTCCGGAATAAATCAACTCAAACCTTAAATAACTTATAATATTTTGCTCTCCATAAAAATATATCCTGTCTAAATTATACAAGTTAGAAATAAAGTAAACGTTAAAAGAACAAACATTCAAATTTCTTTACTCTTATGTAATTTTATATAAAAATAAACTTAAATTTTAAATATCCCAAAAGATTTTGCTCTCCATAAAAATATATCCTGTCAAAATTATACAAATTCAAATATGAACATGGTGCATAACAAAACCTGGAAATATAAATAAAATTTGTTCTTTTCAGCAATAACAAATCAAATCATTCAGTTGTCTTTGCTCATATGTCATTTTATCAGAGCTGGACGCCTGGCATCTTTTTTTGGCAACAAGTTCGTTTATGTTTGGTGTGAGGTTCTGTGTTGTGGAGATTCTCAGGATGGACTGCAGGTGCTCATCAGTGAGGCGACTCCTGTGTGCTGTTTTGTTAGTCTTCATCACTAAGAAGAGCTTCTCACACAGATATGTGCTACCAAACATGCACAAGGTTCGAGCGCATGTAGACGGAGCTGGAGCATTTGTGCGGGAATGGAGTGAATAAACTGTGCGGGCCGTGCAGTATCGTACTTTGCCTTCAGTGTGCCATTACACTGCAGCTCAATCACCTCCATCTGAATCTGCACAGGTGCAGTTTCCACATCGACGGCAAATGGGTTGCGAAACAACTCAAAATTCTTTTTTTGTTCTTCAAAGTCACCAAAGTGCAGTGCGCTCAGTTTATCAGCAAAATGCGTATTTGGGAACACCGTTGTGCCGACTTGGTTCAACATTACTTGGCAACAGGGAAAGTGGGGGTTTCCCGGGCATTTTGTGAGGTAGCAGCTACGATAGTTTTACACTCCAGTACATTGCGGTGAATGCTGGTAACAAAGTCTAGTGCCATTACAGAGACCTATTGCTGGCATGAGGTTTCTGAGAAGCATGACGACTGAACCAATTTTAATTTTGAGTTTAGGCGGAGGCATGCCAGTGGGAGTAAGACTGTTAAGAAATTCTTCGGTGAATGAAAGTTGATATGCAGGATCGTCTGTGACAATGGAGTCATCACTGGTGAAAGTTACTTCGTTGATAGGGATAAGTCCTGAGAGAGAGGTGGACGGGAGGAGGGTTAGAGTTGGTGGGTGGGGCTCTGTCGAGCTTCCCTATGATGCGGGAGGAGGGTTAGAGTGGGCAGGCGGGCTCTGTCGTGCGTACCCCATGGTCAGGCCTTGGTCGATTTATTTATATATATATATATATATATATATATATATATATATATATATATATATATATATATACTAGAAAATACCGCCCGCAGCGGAGAAGTAGTGTGTTAAAGTAATGAAAAGAAAAGGAAACATTTTAATAATAACGTAACATGATTGTCAATGTAATTGTTTTGTCACTGTTGTGAGTGATGAGTGTTGCTGTCTATATATATATATATATATATATATATATATATATATATATATATATATATATACTGCTCAAAAGAATTAAAGGAACACTTTTAATCAGAGTATAGCATAAAGTCAATGAAACTTATGGGATATTAATCTGGTCAGTTAAGTAGCAGAGGGGTTGTTAATCAGTTTCAGCTGCTGTGGTGTTAATGAAATTAACAACAGATGCACTAGAGGGGCAACAATGAGATGACCCCCAAAACAGGAATGGTTTAACAGGTGGAGGCCACTGACATTTTCCCTCCTCATCTTTTCTGACTGTTTCTTCACTAGTTTTGCATTTGGCTACAGTCAGTGTCACTACTGGTAGCATGAGGCGATACCTGGACCCTACAGAGGTTGCACAGGTAGTCCAACTTCTCCAGGATGGCACATCAATACGTGTCATTGCCAGAAGGTTTGCTGTGTCTCCCTGCACAGTCTCAAGGGCATGGAGGAGATTCTAGGAGACAAGCAGTTACTCTAGGAGAGCTGGAGAGGGCCATAGAAGGTCCATAACCCATCAGCAGGACCAGTATCTGCTCCTTTGGGCAAGGAGGAACAGGATGAGCACTGCCAGAGCCCTACAAAATGACCTCCAGCAGGCCACTGGTGTGAATGTCTCTGACCAAACAATCAGAAACAGACTTCATGAGGGTTGCCTGAGGGCCCAAATGTCTACTGCCTGTGCTCACTGCACAGCACCGGGAGCTCAATTGGCATTTGCCATAGAATACCAGAATTGACAGGTCCACCACTGGCGCCCTGTGCTTTTCACAGATGAGAGCAGGTTCACCCTGAGTATATGTGAAAGACGGAAAGGGTCAGGAGAAGCCGTGGAGAATATTATGCTGCCTGTAACATCGTTTAGCATGACTGGTTTGGTGGTGGGTCAGTGATGATCTTGGAGGCATATCCATGGAGCGACTCACAGACCTCTACAGGCTAGACAACGCATCTTGACTGCCATTAGGTATCAGGATGAAATCCTTGACCCATTGTCAGACCCTACGCTGGTGCAGTAGGTCCTGGTTTCCTCCTAATGCACGACAATGCCCGGCCTCATGTGGCAAGAGTATGCAGGCAGTACCTGGAGGATGAAGGAATTGAAACAATTGAATGGCCTTCACGATCCCCTGACTTAAACCCAATAGAACATCTGTGGGACATTATGTTTCGTCCATTAGGCGCCGCCAGGTTGCTCCTCAGACTGTACAACAGCTCAGGGATGCCCTCATACAGATCTGGGAGGAAATGCCACAAGACACCATCCGTCGTCTCATTAGGAGCATGCCCCGACGCTGTCAAGCATGCATACAAGCTCGTGGGGGCCACACAAGATACTGAAAAGCATTTTGAGTAGCAGAAATTAAGTTTTTGAAAAATGGACTAGCCTGCCACATCTTCATTTCACTCTGATTTTAGGGTGTCTACACAATTGAGCCCTCTGTAGGCAGAAAACTTTTATTTCCATTAAAAGACTTGGCATCCTTTTGTTCCTAAGACATTGCCCTGTCGTTATTTGTATAGATATCCAACTTCATATTGAGATCTGATGTATCTAATGTGTTTCTTTAAAGTGTTCCTTTAATTTTTGTTAGCAGTATATATATATAATATAAACATATATACATATACACACACACACACACACACATAAACATATAAACATATACACACACACACATATATAGTGTGTGTGTATATATATATATATATATATATATATATATATATATACACACACACACACATATATACAGTCTTTGGGGTGCGAGCAACTGTTGCTGGGGTGCCAGAATCCATGAAGGAAGAAAATGAAAACAGTATTTGTACAAAATCTTTATTTATCCATTCCTAAATAATTAAATGGGCAGGTTATTTCAGTATCAGTGCAAATACGCTGCTTGTTAAAACGGATGACTCCGCTCTTCGTGCAAGTCTAAGCGTGGATATTATGAACTATCGTTTCTGTTCAAGTTCTGTTTAAATTTTAAATAGAAGGAATTTTTATTTAGTCGACAGAATATTATTCCGGAATAAATCAACTCAAACCTTAAATAACTTAGAATATTTTGCTCTCCATAAAAATATATCCTGTCTAAATTATACAAGTTAGAAATAAAGTAAAAGTTAAAAGAACAAACATGTAAATTTCTTTACTCTTATGTAATTTTATATAAAAATAAACTTCAATTTTAAATATCCCAAAAGATTTTGCTCTCCATAAAAATATATCCTGTCAAAATTATACAAATTCAAATATGAACATGGTGCATAACAAAGCCTGAAATATAAATAAAATTTGTTCTTTTCAGCAATAACAAATCAAATCTTTGCTCATATGTCATTTTATCAGAGCTGGACGCCTGGCATCTTTTTGGCAACAAGTTCGTTTCTGTTTGGTGTGAGGTTCTGTGTTGTGGAGATTCTCAGGATGGACTGCAGGTGCTCATCAGTGAGGCGACTCCTGTGTGCTGTTTTGTTAGTCTTCATGACTGAGAAGAGCTTCTCACACAGATATGTGGTACCAAACATGCACAAGGTTCGAGCTGCATGTAGATGGAGCTGGAGCATTTGTGCGGAATGGAGTGAATAAACTGTGCGGGCGTGCAGTATCGTGCTTTGCCTTCAGTGTGCCATTACACTGCAGCTCAATCACCTCCATCTGAATCTGCACAGGTGCAGTTTCCACATCGACGGCAAATGGGTTGAAACGACTCAAAATTCTTTTTTGTTCTTCAAAGTCACCAAAGCGCAGTGCGCTCAGTTTATCAGCAAAATGCGATTTGGGAACGCCAGAGTGCCGACTTGGTTCAACATTACTTGGCAACAGGGAAAGTGGGGCAAGTTGCACTGGTGCATTTGTGTCTCCTATAAAAGTAGCTTCACTTGAAATCACTTTGTGATTTTGCACGGTAAAAATGTCTGCTGAAGTGTCAGATTCTTCATTAACTCTTCTGCTTTCTGTATTTTGTGCATTGCATTCAGGTCTTTCAGGTTATCTGGATGGTTTGTCTCATAGTGCCGTCTTAGATTAAATTCTGTAATTAGAGCCACATTAGCTCCACAAATGAGACACATGGGTTTACCGCAATGTCAGTAAACATATACTCAGCCTCCCATCGGTGTTTGATGAGGTGTTGCGTGCGGGCACATGAGCAGGCAGTGTGCATGCCTCGAGAGCGAGGATGGACACAGGAGGAGGGTTAGAGTTGGCGGGCGGGGCTCTGTTGTGCATACACCATGGTCGGGCGACTTAGTCAATTATATATATAGATAATGGCCAAAGTGGCCTGACATTTTTTAAAAGCACTATAAGATATGAAGGAAAATATTTTATAGTGTGTCTTTGTGGGGTAGGGTTGAAATTTGCAATCTACAATTTCTTGCATCTGAACAGTGATTTATAGGGCTCTTTGTGCATCTTTGGTTTAATGTCATATTCATCCACACAAAGTCTGTGTGTCATATTGGTGCCACTTCAGATCGTTGATTTGTTATTAGATTAAATTTGTATTTACCTGCACTGCTTCTCATTTTTAATAAAAAGTGTTACAGTTTCACACATTAACATTAGAACTTACTATTTAGTACTTTATTGTAATGCACTAATGAGTACTTTATTGTAATGCGTAATCAAGCTAAGCAGTGTTTGTGGGAGGGTGGGTAACAATATTTTTGGCCATATTTGAATATTCTCAATCTTTGCATATTTTTGGCTTCGAATATGGTCAGATCTTCCGCTGCTGGTAAAGGAGATCTCAGTGAACAAAGAAACCACAAAGTGGTAGTGTTAACATTTGCTTTGCATGCAAAAGAGATCCAGCATTCTGCATGCTAGTGTAAAAATGTAGCAAACATATTCTTCCAGTACAATCAAGGTGGATAGATCGTAAACTTCAGCCTTAGGATGCCATCTGCGTGATAACAATTTTCTTATTTAGACCAGTAAGGCTGAATATGAATACCGAAAGTTATTTCTAAAGAGCTCTTTTTGTATGAGGATTGGCATTGATTCATCATCCTGTACGTGGCTCGTCATATGAGCTACATTAAATATGCAGTTTATTGCTATTTGGCTTTTTTATGTGTAAAGAAAATTTTAAAATTGCAAACTGCCATAAAAACCATTATGTATCTGTAAAGCATAATAGGTTTATTTGGATGTGCTTTACTATTGAGGAACTTTGGCAACTTCTTAGTATTAAAATAAACATTAATTCTACTTTGCTTCAGAATCCTATAGGGAAACTGTCAGACTGTTTGCAATATTAAGAGGTATGATGTTACTATAATCATGTTTATTAAATTAGTTGGTTAAACTTCCAATGTATACTTGTTTCACAGTCCAGTTGTTTTCTTATTTTTTTGAATTGTTAAAAGTGTAAACAAAAACATCATCAAGCATTCATCCCTAAATGCCATTCTATTTGCAGTGGACTTTAATGACGTACATGATTGAGGGGGGAGGCTCACCTACCATGTCCAAAGCAAAACGCTGGCTGTATAGCCACCCAGAAGCAAGTCACCGTCTGCTAAGGCAGCTTACAGATGTAATTGTGGAATACCTTTTTGAGCAGGTCAAAGCTGGAGCACAGGTGAGTAAAGCTGATCATTTTCTGTAATGTTGGATGTTTACTTGTGATAATTTGTGTATGTGTGTATATATATATATATATATATATATATATATATATATATATATATATATATATATATATATATATATATATATATATATATATATATATATATATATATATATATATATATATATATATAAATATATTTTTAGAAAAGGAAGGGGATAAGGCTTAATTCGTGACTGCAGAGCCTTCTCTGTTTATAGCATATTTCATTAAAGTTACTGACAGAAGTGATTAGGAGAAATGCAAGTACTATAGTTTCTTGCAAGTAGTTTCTTGCTGGGAATAATTTGAGAAACTTATGTTAACTGGCCATAGTTCCACCATTAATTTATGGATATATGGTGTTGGTCTCCTTTTATGATAATCAGTTTTGACTGTGTTTTAACAAATCGGTATCTTTATATGTGTTAAGTCAGTATTTAGTATTTTTTTTAAATCTATTTGCAATTTACATTACAATTTGTCAAAACTCTGCACCTGCACTCAAAAACAAACTGAATTGAATTGAATATTACGTATTTCAGTCTTTGATTAAACTACATGTTCAATGAGGACTGTTTTCCAAGCCTTGAAGTAATTGAATCTTTTGAGCATGTAACAGTACTGGACAGAACTGTATGAATTTTCTGCCAGAATAAAGCCACCCATTCATTTTTGTTCAGTGGTTAAAATGAAATAGGTATCAAAGTGGCATTAATGACTACCCTGGTGGTGCTATGAAGTAGTCTAATTATTTGATCTTTGGCAGTAGTGCAGGGCCATCACAACAGGGAGCTTACCTCGGCACTAGTTATTTGTGCTGCAGTGTTTGCTGTCATGTTAATGTAGCAGATTTCAATTGCTCTTTTAAATGCTGTTATTTTAAACCTATTCAGAAAATATAAGCAAAGCTGCTCTGAAAACAACTCTGAATGTTGTATAGGGTGGTTCATCCATCCATCCATCCTCTTCCACTTATCCGAGATCGGGTCACGGGGGCAGCAGGTTGAGCAGAGATTCCTCCCAATCACGCCCTTCCAGTTCTCACTGTCATTGCCCACGTGAGCAAGTCTCCCAGCAGTACGAGGGGGTCCCCAGAAGGTATGCCCTCCAGGGACTCCAAAAAGGGTGGGTACTCCAAACTGATGTTCAGCGTATACGCACAAACAACAGTTAGGACCCACCACCCCAACCGAAGGCGGAGGGAGGGTACACTCTCTCGTCCACTAGGGTAAACCCCAAAGAACAGGCTCCAAGTTGGGGGACAATAAGTATGCCCACACCCACTCGGGTCCAGATATAATTATGCAATTTTCATTACGCTATAACTTGTTTATTGCATAGAAAATCACCCAAAAAATCCCTGACCGAGGGAAGCATGCAAACTGATGACATGAAGAATTGTCTTTGCGCCGAACTGGAATCGTCCCTGCATAAATCAGTCATCCAGACAATATGGATCTGCATAATTAGATCTGGACCACCCTGTAGATGTCGAGAATGGTGTTGCAGTTTTACATTTCACCACAAGATGGAAGTGTTGATCCATAGTTTGGTTATGTTGTGCCACTGAATAGCACTAAATGTGTTTATGTTTCACCTGTTTTTGTTTTTTTAGCCAGCTTTCACAAAAGAGGGCACATTTCATAATCACTAAAGATTACAGACTGCCGTTTTCATATTGCTCTTTTGTTTGCCTTGTCACAGGCTCTACAGGTCTTTGAATCACATGCTGGCTGCCTTGGTCCCGTGCAGTTTACAGAGTTTGCCTTGCCTTACCTACGAGACATTGCACACAGAGTAAAAGCCAAGTTAAAAGAATCCAGTTTGGACACAGTCCCCATGGTAAGAGTAAAACTTTTCTTGGCTGATTTTAAATTAACCATGGCAGATTAACATTTAAGAATGTAATGGATTTTTTTTTCCTTTTTCCATCTTGCTCCTTTGAAGGTTTGCACATAAGTATCCCACATTAAGAGTGATAACATTTGTTTCTACTTTTATATGAAAAGGTTTTTTTCTCCTTAAAATTCAGTTTTAAACTTTGTTGCTGCTTTTTATAGTGCAATTATTTAGAATTTTCTTTAATTTTCTGCTGTACTTAAATCTGTATATATGTTTTCCTTATATAAACTATTAAGTGTTTAAAAGCTACTACAAATGTGTCATCTTATGAGTTCCCTGCAACCCAAGTAAAATATATGCATATGCAAAAGAACAGGGAGATATTTTATTATAAGCAAAAGATATTTGAATCCAAGTTTAAAGTAATATTTTAGCTGTTACAAAGTAACCCAAGCTACTTTGTCCATTTTAATCTGGAAACGTCTGTGTTAAATTTGCTCTGTACAATGCTAAATAATTTAGTGCGCATATTAGTAAAGATTAACCATCTAATCAGGTTTTGTTTACTTTAGTCTATAGGGATTACTTAACCTTCCCTTTCCTATATGTCTTTGGTTCTTAATGCATGATAAATGGAATGATTTCTCAATACAAAATTATGATTCAGCAGTAGTTCTGTACTTGAATTCAAGAAAGCCTCCGCAAATATGTTAGTATTCCTAACAGGAGAAACAAAGATTCACCAACACTACTGGTATCAGTACGATTCCAGTGTTAGTTACTCGTACTTTGTATTGGATTTATGTTAAGGAATTTTTTTCCAACTAGTGGACCCCACATTCTGGCAGCAGAAAATTTAAATGGGGACTGCATAAAATATAAAAAGTTGCAAAACTGTGTGGTGGTTGAAAGTAAATTAGTAATTTTGTATGGGAATATGTATTGGTGGAAAAACCTGATGGTTATTTTATGCTTAAGAAACAAGGATGCCAGCTGTGCAAAACAGTCGTCGTTGTTATACACATGGCACATACCAGTTAGATTTCCTTGTTTATAATCTTTGTGTTTGTGCAGGTTTTTCTAGGAACAAAGTAAAGTTGCCACATACAAATTTGAAATTAGAATATTTCTTTTACACACCCTCAGTAGTTATTTGAAATTAAAGTTTCCAATCTCTCCCTTTGGCTTTGTGTTCCTGCAGTCGATGCTGTGGTTCATTTGCTGGAGGACCACCCTGTGCAGTGAATTAATCAAATCCTTCTAAGAGGGCTGTAGCCAAATGGTACACAGGGACACTGCAAGAATATGTCACACTTTATGCTGTCACATTATAGTAGTTGTGCAAACTCCCTGCTAATGAAGAAGAAACTACTAAATGTGTACTATAGGGTGGTCCAGATCTAATTATGCAATTTTCATTACGCAATAACTTAAATTTATTACATAGAAAATCACCCAAAAAATCCCAGACAATTGAGAAGTATGCGAACTGATGACATGAAGATTCGTCTTTGCGCCAAACTGGAATTGTCCCCGCATAAATCAAAGTCATCCAGATGATCTGGATCTGCATAATTAGATCTGGACCACCCTGTAATACGGATAATAAAGAAAAATATTTATTACGAAAAGATGGATAGGTTCATTTTCCTGATCAAGATACCTCTATAATTGTATTTTCCTGTGAGCTTGTTACAATGCTCTGAGCCTGCACTCTGTAAAGAGTTCTTTACAAAAATAAATTGACTTCATTATGCCAGCTGCCTTTTTTTAAGGAAATTGTCAATTCTTCCAATGTATGAATATTTTGCCTTTCAGTTTGCATATAACATACATGCTACTACCATGAATTTCTCATATCACCTCATGCTTGCACCATCTGTAATTCTCTGCAGGGTTCACTTCAGATGAGCCATTATCTCCAAAATTCATCAAACATAAATGTTACGCCTGCTGCTTGAACGTGCAAGGTTAACAGAAAAAAGCAAGCCACATCCTAAAAACAGCTGAAGACATGTCACTTCTAGGTTAAGCCTGTTCACGTTTTAGAATGGTTTACTTGTCATTAGTAAATGGACTGGCTTCTCCTCCTTAAGCACAATCCTTTTCAATATCATCCATGCTCAATGTAGGTACCTCAGCTCGGGTGACATGCAGTTTCACTTGACACACATTACCAAAAATGATGAGGCTAACGGAAAAACATTAAGGTCACATTTGTTACATATTTGTTGCAGCTGTAAACGGGGGGGAAACAGACCGAGTTTAGTTTAGTCCTGTCTGTTATTCCTTTATGGCCTGCTCCCACCCCGCACGATGAACTGGCATCCCACCCACACTGTCTGTCATCTGCCAGGTGTGTTTGTTGTTTAGACTGCTAGGTGTTTTTTTTTTTTTGTGGCTTCACAAATCCTAATGCTTATTATGCCCATTCTTCTTAGGCCTTGTTTCATATTTTTGTTTTGTGTTGTTTCATCAATTTCAAGATAAATATTCAAACTTATTTTACAGATTGTTTTTTTAAGTTATTTTGAATAAAGGCATGTGCTAAATAAGTGATGGGGGAAACAACATCACAAAGCAACCTTTAGTATGTTCAGTTGTTTAATTTCTAAAACGCACAAAAGACATCTAGTACTTCAATTTATATAGAAAAGATGGATAAAACAATACATTTTGTGGCCTTGGAGCAAAAAAGAAAAATTGATTTTTTGATTGCTTTTAACCAATTTAAACAATCACATCTGATTTTTGTCCGAGTTTGTTACATGGATTACAGATGTAAAGAGGCAGTCTTGGTCTTTCCGGATATAGAACAACATGTACTTGGACTATGGTGACTGTGTGACGTGGCTCGTCAATTGACCAGATATCTGTTATTTACTCCTAGCACTGCATTACTAACAATCTTAAGATAATTTGTTGTTCGTATTAGTGATAAAACTAAGCTCTTGCCTTTGCTGTCCACTACAGTACATTAAAAGGATAATTCCTCAAAGTTTCACAATCTGTTTTGATGATGTAACAAGACAGAGCTGGTCAATGTTGTCAAATATATGCTCACACAATATACAATAAACTTATGAAATCACCTGCATACAGATGTTAGTGTTGTAAGGAATTTTTGAGCTTTTATACCTCTATGCTTATGTAAACTGTTTCAGGTTTTTTCGTAGCTTATATGATTATAAATTGTGAGGATTATTAATAGTTGTTCTTCTTATGTATATTTATTATACACATACAAATATGAGGTACAAAGACTATTACTCATGTGTAATCAATGTATAAAAGGTAAAAGAATCTCTTATTAGAGGGGTAAAGAAGTTGTCAGATAAAACAGTACAGGTGAGCCACCAGAGAAAAACACACAAGTGCACCGCTATTGAAATAAGAGCAGTGGGCATGAGCAGTTTAAACTGCCCAGGTGCATCCACTGAAGTGCAGACATATGCCCATCTGAACCCAACCTCATGAAATGCTTCTTATGCCCAGAGAGATTTCCTCTGCTACTGGCCAAGAAACAGAGACCACTCTTTTTCTGGCTGCTTTAGCTCAGATGTCTGTCAGCACTATGTATCTGTGTCGACAGGCATTTTACAGCAGCTAAAAAGAGATAATAAAAGAAACAGATGATCTGTGATAAAGCACACACATCATGCATATGAAGGCCTAGTTAGGCTAGATATTTATCTCTGTTGCCAAGACTTAATTTGTTTTTAATAATTTAGAATTACAATTTATTAAGAGATTGTTTCTGTGGTTGACTAAATAGATCCTGTAAATGTTTGTACTATCTGTTACTTTTAATAAATGTTATTAAAAATTCATTAAAGGCAAGTTTTATTCACTATGGTGTATTTAAAAAAATGTATTATCTTTATTTGTTGTATGTAGCATCATTCTCTCTGTGTGTATATATACAGGTACTTTTATCAGCCCAGATTGTTCTTGGACTACATGGTGTCGAGTCAAGTAGCTTTATTGTCATACCTTCCTTACGCTGTATTGCATCATACAGTGGCACAAAATAATGTTCTCCATGACCATGGTGCAAATTATACATTAACACAGGACAGGTCCAAGACAGGTATGCTTAAAAATAAATGGGTAAAGTGAATAGATAGTAATAAATAAAAAACAGTAGTAATAAGTGTACTGCATATAAAATAAGCTACTAAGAGCAGGTCAGAGGACAGAATAGCAGCGCAGAGTTCAGATTCTGGACAGCCAAGAGGTAGAAGCTGTTTGCAGTACCTTCTGCCAGATGGAAGTGAGACAAAGAGACCATGGGCGGGGTGGGATCGATCCTTCACAAGGCTATAGGCTTTGCAGAAGCATTGCTTTTATAAAGAGCAGAGTGGTCCCAGTGATGTTTCCTGCTGTGTGCACTATGAATTGTAGGACCTTATGATCAGAGATCCTGCAGTTCCCAAATCAGATAGTGATGCCGATGGTCAGAATGCTCTTGTTGGTGCCCCTGTAGAATATGCAGTGAATGGGGAGAGGCAGGCTTGCCTTCTTCAGCTGCTGAAGGAAGTGGACACTACTGCATCTTCTTGGCTGTCAGGGTGGTGTTAATTGACTAAGTAAGGTCAACTGTAAGTGTCAGCTGTCAAATATATGGTATTGCTGCACGGCTAGTTGTATATACAAGCCGTTGGTGAATGTAGAGTAGCAAATATCAACTATTACATTCTATCAGATACTTAGTTGGATTGCCACAGAAGGTGAGTGTCCAGCCCTTAGTTTTAGACTTAGTCTAGACCAGTCCTAAACTACTGTAATGTAATAACTTGCAGGCCATTTTTCATTTACTTGAAACACTTGGATTTTGAAAACCCTCAGGTTTATTCAATTACATGCAGCCTTTTTTTTTAGTAGTGTGTTTGCATTTAAAAAGCATCAAGAATATTGCATTGCAATATGGTATGTTTAACTGAGGAAATAAACTTATTTACTTACTTTTAGATCTGAAGATTTTAAGTTCTACGCTGGTTAACTTTGCCCATCTTTTACTTTTTTCCTTGTTTGCCCTTTTAAGATTGTTTTTGCAAAAGATGGTCATTATGCATTGGAAGATCTAGCACAGTCAGAATATGATGTTGTTGGTTTGGACTGGACCATTGATCCTAAAGCTGCTCGGTAAGTATGGTCTTCCTTTAACAGAATGATATTAATATGAATTTTGTGAGGAACCACTTTGTCATCTTTAAAGTTTTACTTTACTCAGAAAGGTACCTAAATGTTCCAATAAAGTTAATGAGGAGTTCCAGGGAAGATAAACCAGACTGATTTTGGGAGCTCAGGGTATGAATGATGGAGACAAGATTGAAGGAACTGACATGAGAGACGTGTTTAAAACTAGAAGGGGACATGGAGAGCAGGTGTTCTTTTAAAATGAGGTCTTCAGCTAACACGCAGGAGCACAGATGGAAGCTGGTTAACAGTGAATTTCGCACAAACTTCAGAACATGTCTCCTCACAGATAACTATTGACAACGTTAGCAAGGGACCCTTCACATCTCAGCTGGATATTTTTCTGAATTTGGTGAAAAGGAAATGATGAGCTTCCCTCTTCTTTTTATTTTATGCTTGAGTTATATTTCTAAGTTTGTTATGAAGTTGTATGTGTATTTAACTTGATTAACATTTATTTTCTTACCTTTCATTCCTTTATTTTGTGACCTACCAGAATAAGGACAGGAGGCCGTGTAGCACTTCAGGGAAATTTGGATCCATGTGCCCTCTATGCTCCTAAGGTAATGTTAGATTTATTCTGCCAAGTGTGACATTTGGAAACGATATGCCTAAAGGTAGTTTTGCATGTGATTGTCTTTCAGAGTTGTATTTAAATGCCACCTGGTCTTTTATAAATCCTAAGTGTTGTCATATGCGTGTAGCTGTATAACAGCAGATGCTTTTCAGATGCAGATGTTTTCTGAAGTATGACATTGTGGAAATGTTACACTATTTAAACATGACTGAAATTTTCTTTACTGCAGGACAAAATTGGAGAAATAGTGAAGAAGATGATTGAGGGTTTTGGGAGCCAGCGATATATTGCAAATCTGGGACATGGCTTATATCCAGACATGGACCCTGAACATGTTGGCGCTTTTGTTGATGCTGTTCACACTCATTCACGGGGAAACTAAATAAGCTGCCGATAAGGACTAATACCTATGATGAAACACCGTTACATAAAGAATAAAATGAACGTAAAGGTTAAACAAAATTCACTAACATTGACTTTTTATTTCTTTTTATTCCTCAAAATATCAATTAACTGACAATAAAACAAAGTTAACGATTTACAGTTTAAATTCTGATTCCAGTTTATTTAAAAAAAAAAAAAGTTTCAGCATTAGCTTAATATAATGAATGCATCCTCTCGAAAGAAAATAGAGTCTCTGTTGGAATGGAATTTTGGTTTAGGTGAGTTTTACTTACATCCCATGATTTAAGTGCGAACTTCTTCTGTAACCTCCTTGGTGTTAACCCCAAACATGACTCAGGCTCAGACTTCTATGTAACTACGGGTAAGCCAGAGTCCGGCTCAGGGTGACATGCAATATCCACGTTTATAGTGTTAAGTCCAAGTAACTCTCAGGCCAGCATTCTGCTGCCATTTACTGGATAAAATAACCTTGTATTGCCACAATGTTGTGTACTTTAGAACAAACTGGAACTGAACCAGGCGATAATGATGGCAATGTGAATTAGTTGTCAGATGACAACATGTATAGTGAAATTGATGCATACAGCCCTCTGCGACTAAACTGCAGTTATATGTCTGGCATGCGTGGTCATATGACGCTTCACAGAGGTGCAAGTAGCTTCTTGGCAAAAAAGGCAAAATGACAGGGATCAGTTAGAAGACAAGAAAGATGTTAGATGTCCCTTAAGCACTGTTCATAATGCAGCAACTTTCAGTGTTTGTTTCAGGGGACAATGTAGCAGCCTAGAATAACACAAGGGGCACGTTCTTCATGCGGATCACACACACACACACACACACACTGACATTCCCTTCTCATTTGCAAGCAACAGAAAAAAATAAGTGAAGTGCACTAAGAAACGCACTTCCACTGTCCTGATAGTGACGTTGGGCTGTGTGTTGGTGACTGATTCGGAACGTGTCACATTAAGGATATGTACTAAATGTGCATCAGTACTGCACTGTACACTAGACACTTCCTACTGTATTTACATATTTCTATTACAAAATAGTGATAATAGAAATTCAATGTTTTTGGGTTGGTTTTCTGGGGAGTAAACACAATGCTAAGAAGGCTACTGACTAGAAGAAAAGGTTCTAGTTGGCCCATTTTCAACTTAACCTCCAGTGTTTTAAAAAGCTAAAGGTAAGTGGGACAATAACGGCTCACTTTTGTGAGACAGATACTTATTCTGCTAGTGTGGTCCCAAAGTCTCAACCTTGACGTTTAACAGAAAATTAAAGAAATTCTATAAGACCTGGCTGGATTTTCCAGATACACATTTCTTGTTCCTTCTCCTTGGCTGCGCCTAGAAATTCTGTCCATATAACTTATGAACAGAATCAGTGACAAAAGGCAGCCCTGGCGGAGTCCAACCTGAACATGAAACGAGTCTGACTTATTACCGGCAATGCGGACCAAGCTCCTGCTCCTCCTATACAGGGACTGGATGGCTCGTAACAACGAGCCTTGTACCCCGTACTCTTGGAGCACACCCCATAGGATGCTTTGAGGGACACGGTCGAATGCCTTCTCCAAATCCACAAAACACATGTGGACTGGTTTGGCAAACTCCCATGCCCCCTCCAGGATCCTGGCCAGGGTGTAGAGCTGGTCCAGTGTTCCACGGCCGGGACGGAATCCGCATTGTTCCTCTTGAATCCGAGATTTGACCATCAACCGAACTCTCTTCTCCAGCACCCCTGAATAGACCTTACCGGGGAGGCTGAGGAGTGTGATCCCCCTATAGTTGGAGCACATCCTCCGGTCACCCTTCTTAAAAAGGGGAACCACCACCCCGGTTTGCCAATCCAGAGGCACTGCCCCCGATGTCCATGCAATGTTGTAGAGACGTGTCAACCAGGACAGCCCCACAACATCCAGAGCCTTGAGGAACCCAGGGTGAACCTCGTCCACTCCAGGGGCCCCGCCTCCTCGGAGCTTTTTAACTACCTCGGCGACCTCAGCCCCTGTTATGGACGGGGCCCCGGTGCCTCTAATGAAGACATGCTGGGATTGAGAAGATCCTCAAAGTATTCCTTCCCCCGGTCAATAACGTCTACATTTGAAGTCAGCAGGGCCCCATCACCACTGTACACAGTGTTGGTGGAGCACCGCTTTTCCCTCCTGAGGCGCCTGATGGTTTGTGATATGGGTGGTAGCCGAAGGCGGGAACTCTGGCGTTCTGACCCTCGGTTGCCGAAACTGGCTTTTGGGACATGGAATGTTTCCTCTCTGGCGGGGAAGGAGCCTGAACTGGTGCGAGAGGTTGAGAGGTACCGGCTAGATACAGTCGGGCTCACCTCTACACATGGTCTGAGCTCTGGAACCATTCCTCTTGAGAGAGGCTGGACTTTGTTCCACTCTGGAGTTGCTGTGGGTGAGAGGCGTCGGGCAGGGGTGGGCTTGCTTATTGCCCCCTCTCTCGAGGCCTGTATGTTGGGGTTCTCCCCGTTGGACGAGAGGGTTATTTCCCTACAACTTCGAGTTGGGGGAAGGACTCTGACTGTTGTTTGTGCTTATGTGCTGAACAGCAGTTTAGAGTACCCAGCCGTTCTTGGAGTTCCTGGAAGAGGCGCTGCGAGGTACAGCTCCTGAG
Organism: Polypterus senegalus; assembly: GCF_016835505.1. NCBI lineage: Eukaryota > Metazoa > Chordata > Cladistia > Polypteriformes > Polypteridae > Polypterus > Polypterus senegalus. The sequence continues at coordinate 92,493,387 of NC_053167.1, read as the reverse complement.
GACTCTATCGTCCTGCGGGGGAGACTTAAAACGCTCATGTCGGCAACGACAGTGAAACCTGGAGAGGCGTGATTGGGAGGAACAGCCTCCCTGATCTAAACTCGAGTGGTGTTCAGTTGTTGGACTTCTGTGCTGGTCATGGATTGTCCATAATGAACACCATGTTCGACCATAAGGGTGTCCATAAGTGCACTTGTTCGGTGACCTCAGAATCTCTGGTTCTGTTGGCTTCATCGGACAGTGACCTCCAGCTCTCACTGGAGCTGTTCGCAGCTGAGTGCGAAGCAGCGGGGATGAGACTCAGCACCTCTAAATCCGAGGCCATGGTTCTCTGCTGGAAAAGGGTGGAATGCTCTCTCTGGATTGGGAGCACAGTACTGCCTCAAGTGGAGGAGTTCAAGGATCTTGGGGTCTTGTTCACAAGTGAGGGAAGAATGGAGTGGGAGGTTGACAGACGGATCAGTGCGGCATCCGCACTAATGCGGGCTCTGCAACGATCCATCATGGTGAAGAGAGAGCTGAGCCAAAAGGCGAGACTTGTCAATTTACCAGTCAATCTATGTTCCTACCCTCACCTATGGCCACAAACTTTGGGTAGTGACCGAAAGAGCAATATCGCGGATACAAGCAGCCGAAATGAGTTTTCGCCGCAGGATGGCTGGACTTTCCCTTAGAGATAGGGTGAGGAGTTCAGTTATCTGGGAGAGACTTGGAGTAGAGTCGCTGCTCCTCCATAATGACAGGAGTCAGTTGAGGTGGTTCAGGCATCTGGTTAGGATGCCCCCTGGATGCCTGTTCTGGGCATGCCCCACTGGGAGAAGGCCATGGGGCAGACCCAGGACACGCTGGAGGGATTATATCTCTCGGCTGCCCCTGGAACGCCTCGGTGTCCTCCCAGAGGAGGTGGCCGGGGAGAGGGATGTCTGGGCTTCCCTGCTTAGGCTGCTGTCCACACGACCCGACCTTGGATAAGCGGTTGATGATGGATGGATGGATTTCTTGTTCCCATAATCCTAATGTGTACTACAATAGGATGAAGTATATGCTATGACAGGTGGACAGAATAGCGTGAATGGTGGCCCTCCTTTTATTAAACCCAGTAAACAAAACTTACTGGCAACCAATGAAAACGACAACATATGAGCCCAACCGCCTAAAGGTTTTCCACATTAGGCTTAGGTAACTCCAAGGAGCTTGCTCCAGGTCAGAGTCCAGAGCTAAAATCTAGAGGGTCTGCCATCTGGGGACTGGTGGGTTTTAGAGTCCCAACTGAAGGGGTGGTGCCTGCTCTATGCACTACAGTCAGGTTAGCTGCTCCCACTTGATGGCTTCCAAAAGCTTTGTGTGGAAAAGGAGAGGCAGTTTGCCTGAACGCCCCCTCTCGTCTGGCAGTGGTACCACTGACCTTCACTGAGCCATGAAGGTGGTCTCCAAGCCCACATCTCTGACAAGGGAGAGATACATGAAGTAAAGAAATATTTTCAGACTTCGTCATACACTTAGCAATCCTCTGTGAAACTTGGGTGTTTTTTCGTGGGCTTTTTGAATTTGCCAGTCTATAGCACAAGCCTGTAATATTTCAATGGACTGTTCATAACAATTTGTACTTGATGGGCTAATGATCAAGAAGCTGGATGGAATTGTCTTACGGGAGAGGAACAGCACTTTTACTGTGTTGTGGATGGTGAAGAGCCATCACCACGTATCACACAGAGTGCCCTTTAGAAGTGCGAGTCTATGGAGGAATTAAAATCAAATAAATGTTCAGGAAATGGATCATGTTTTTTTTTTTCTTTTTGTTATTTCTTCATTTATTTATTTCTAACACATGTCACACAACATAAAATATGCCTCAAAATGAAAATGTTTTTTACCCCTCAAAGTTGGCTGGTGGGTGCTAGGAAGTCCTGCATTTTGAATTAAATTGGCCAATTTATGCAGTTAATTCTGGTCAAGCTTCTCTTGTTCTTGTGTCCACCACAGACGCACACCGTCACGACCCTGAGCAGGGTCCCACAACCTTGTAACTGCAAGTGTCCCCTTCTACTAGTGATTTACCAATCAAAACACTGTACTTGCTCGAGCCCACCCTCTCAACTTTGACAAGCGAAGGTGTCATTGAAATAACTCAATACAGCAGCAGATGAATAGAACATGAATGTGTTCATCGTTGTGGCCTGGAGACCACACAAGGCCAGGGCCGTGGAGTTGGTACTCAAAACCTTTGACTCCGACTCCTCTTTGTGTAATTAGACTCTTCTTCACTACGTTGATTGAAAGCACATATCCAGTGCTTCAGTGATTGCGAGACTCGTTCCTTGTTGAGTGGCCGGATGATCATCAATGCTAGGCCCCATTAAAAAAGTTTGGACAATCGTCAGAGCAATGGTAATCACTTCATCAGCTCTGACCCCAAAAAGTCATGAGGAAAAGGCAATAACCCCCTGGGGAATAATATAGTATACCACCGCAACAAATTATCATTAATTACAATGGTAACTCTCGCCCCAGCAGCAGGACCCCCATGGTTTAAACAACTGTATTAATGCAGTTGCAAACATCGAGTAACAAACAATAGACAATGCTTGGAAAATTTAAAAAAAGAGGGTACATTTTTAACAAAATGCTACAAGAATAACCAATTTCATCAAATTAGTGTGTGAAATTGGACATTTCAGCACAGTCGGTAGATTCTTCCAACTGCAGCTCTCTCCCCAGCCCTGCACTTGGCTAACACGGACGCTCCACTCCGGCACTAATCACTCGAGCCCCGTGCCTCACGACGACTTCCAATTGTGTGTTCACAACCTAATGGGCTCCCCGGTGACTTCTTTGGTAAACATACTAATGTAGCAGAGCCGCACTGAATGACGCTCTCGGGGATTTGAATCCGCAGCATTAGCACCAACACTTAGGGGGGGCTCTGCTGCAATCAGGCCCTTAAGGGTGGAGAGTTTAAAGTGATGGTCAGCAGCCATGACTGCACTTATTAGCACACAACTGTGAAAAAGCCATTCAAACAGATACGGCCAAATGGCATGCGATAAGGGGGCAGCTGCCTGGTCACCTTTGTTTATGACCTGTCAGAGTTATGTTAAAAGGCTCGTATAACTTAACTAGGCACTCCTCCTTCTTCATCATCACCACAGGTTAAAATGTCGGGCTTCATAAAGTAACGTCATGCTGCTTCAAAAAGTGGAGAGAAATGTCCGACTGAACGGCTGTGCAAATGAACGGAGTGAACTCTTATCAAAATCGGCACAACTGAATAATGCAGGAGGCTCTCTCATCCCCGTTGGGGGGATGGCGCAGTGGACCATGGGAGCCGTTCCCTTGTGGGAGGTGTCAGTCACACTTGTGTAGCAAATCCAAAAGCCTCGACAAAGCCAATCTGCTCCTGGAGACAGCAGGCCCGCTCATTTGTCACAGCCAGAGTTATCAGCTTTTTCTCTTAAATCAGATCTGAGGATTTTGGAGAGGCTCTCAGCTGTGATTGATTTAAATATGAAAAATCCTGATTGAGATTTATGAGCTTATCCTTCAATCTCCAGCCCAGCCCCCAACCGCAGAGTAAACGGGGTCACGTGCTTCTCTTTTGCCTGGGAACACAACGGTGCGGCAGGGAGACGCACTTAAACAGGACTGAAGATTAAGCCCCAAGTATCTGAGAAGCACATCATCTCGTAAAAAGCCCCTAATGTGCCGCTATGGTGGCTTCGACGCTGTATTAAAATGAACGGCCTTTGGCGTGAACAACAAGGGAATTAATGCGTGTGGCAAGGGAAGACTCTCTGAAGATGACAAACACATTTTAACTTGGGCGTTTATGAGGATTAGGAATAAAGGGAAAGAGAAGCATCCTCATTCTCCCATAATGCAATTGTAACTTACACCTGATCTTTCTGAGCTGTCCATCCACAAACGGACTTGATCTTTACTTACAGTCACTGCCCATAAAAGTCAAAGAAAACAACAAGGGGATAAGAAGAGGCACTAACTGTGGGATTTTTTCCAAGCCTGCTCCATATTCCTATAACAAAGATGCACATCCCTGTCAAGCAGATAAAGGGGCACGCTTGGGCTTTCAAAGACTTTTGTCTCCACCGTCGCCACACAATTAGCAGCTCACCATATGCTTGGGCCCAGCAAATCCCCACATTACAAATACAACAGCCAGCGAGCCACTGTGGGAACCAGCAGACCAGGTGGGAGAGCCAATTATGTCCTCATCTCCTGTGAGAAGCTCACCGAATCATCTTGCAGAAAGCAGCTCCATCCAATTATTTTCCCAGCTACAAACAGCATCCGGTGAATGCAAGTCATACATATTTAAAACAACTGAAGTTCACACGACACGGGCGCCATCAGACCTAAAAGGAAACCAAAAACGGGCAAAGTGAGGTGGTGCACAAAGTCGAGCCCAACACTCCTGCATCTGTTTCCTGCGCCCGTTACTTTTTCTGATTTGCAGTGCCAGGATAAAGTATAGCTGTTTCTTCCTGATTAACTCTGTTTTTGCTTATTCCTAACACTAAATTGTTTCTGATTTCCAAAACAAATCTTTAGTGTGTGTGTGTGTGTGTGTGTGTGTTCATCCTGCGATGGGCTGGTGACCTGTCCAATGTTTATTCCTGCCTTGTGCCCCTATGCTAGCTGGGATTGGCTCCAGCAGATCCCCGCGACCCTGTTTAGAAAATGGCTGACTGACTGGCAAAAGTCAACGTGAGTACACAATACACGGTTTTGAAATGACCATTTAATCAATTGAAAGGAAAAAAAAACAAAAAAACTGGCCATGTGAAAAAGTAAATGCCCCCACAGTCACTCAGGATTGAGTGCATTGCCATTCACCAGTATATTTAAGATCCATTTATCTGATTTCTAGTGACTACTGTCAGTGACAAGCCAGAAGCCTGTTGAAATCTAATTTTAAGACAGACGAGTGAATAATTCCAGAAACAAAAAGTAGTGAGAAATACGGAGCTTCTGTAAAAAAGGTTGCTGCTTGCGCGGTACCCGGAAGTGGATTGTACTCGCTTTTTTTGATACCAGTAGCCTCACATAAATACATCAGTAAACCAACTCGGTTCCAAGCATGTGGCAGGAACAGTTTAGCGTCATTTTGTCTTTTGAGAGAAAACCACACCACAGAGTGAAAGGTTATTGCAGAGGAAGGAGACAAACGCTGAGCTAGCACACACAGCTAGTCTTCTTTTAAAATGGCTTAATCTCATTATAGTTTGAATTTGACATTTTACAATGTTCGTGCATTCTCAAAATACGGATCAATGCCCACTACATTTCTTAAAAAATGGATGCATTTGAAAGATGTTAAGTTTTTATTTTTCAGTCAGGACAGGCTATTTATATGTATAGAAAATGCTTCATTTTTGAGCACAATTACACGTGGCAAACTCTTACATACCATGTTTATGAAGAACTCAGTTCACTTTCAAAAAATACCAAAGTTATCCTTTAAAAAGGAGCTTTCCAACAATGTGGAGTTGGCTGAAGGGTCTCAATCTCAAGCAGCAGCACACCATGCCTCGATCAAAAGGGATTCCACAAGACCTGAGAAAGAAGGTAAATGTAAAATATCAGTCGTGAGCAAGTCTTACAAAGCAGCCTCTAAAACCATGGCACTCCAGTGAACCGCCGCAAAAGCCACCATCTCCAAATGGACAAAATCTGCAAGGGTGGAAATGATGCCCAGCAGTGGCAAACTCACCCCAAGAGGACACAGAAAACTTGTCCAGGGAGTCACAGGAGAACCCAGACGAACATCTAAAGGAACTGCGGGCCTCTGTCAGCATCCGTGATTCCACCATTAACATTACATCTGGCGTAAAGCTAACACAGCTTTCCACAATAAGAACATCAGGCCCACCCACAGTCCAAGACGGAGATGGCAGTGAGATGGTGAGGGTGATTTGCCATAACTGGGGGAAGCAGGAATTGATCTCTACCAGAAAGGCAAAGGCAACTTTATTCATATATCGCCTTCTATAACAAAGTTATTCAAGGCAGCTTTACAGACAAACCCAAGCAAAACAAACACAATATGTAACTGAAAGTAACTAAATAATACAAAAGAAAATAGCTACATTAAAAATAACAGAAATAATTAAAATAGAAATAAAAAATAAACCAATTTTTAAAAAAAATCAATAAAAATAAAGCAATAGCAGAAGAAATAAGTCAACAAAATATGCCTGGATGCAAAGTTAATAAAACAATTATGAACAAAACAAAATGCTCAAAACTACAAACTAATGACAAGCCAAACTACAAAACTGCAATAGTCCCAGTATCATGAACCAAAGAGGGTAAGCCACTTAGTCATTTTGGGGCCCTGCATGCAAGCGCTGCTTCACCTGCGGAGATTTCCTTCACTTGAGGCACACACACCAGGACAGTAGGCAGTGATCTTAATGGCAGAAAGTACTGAAGGAGATGTTCAGGCATCAGTCTGGGATGTGAAGCTCATCTGTGATTGGGTAAAAACAAACCTCATGTTATTATATTTTAATTACAGCACATGCGTTCTCACTCCGCGTCCCCACCTACGTTTTGCGCACGCGACTTGAATACAAAGGGAAACCATGTGTTCAGTGCGGGCCGTGTGGTACGTTAAAACAAACCTTTTGTTATTAAGTAGTAATGTATACTGCCTGCCCTAAAATGAATCATAAAAGACAAAAACTTGATGTTTGCTCTTTTCAAGACTCTTGGACAAATGAATTTGTATGAATGGCTCTAAAATCCGCATACTGACCCTACTCTCTCTTCTGTTTCTTTTTCCGGTTTCTTTGTGGTGGTGGCCTGCGCCACCACCTACTCAAAGCATCATGATGCACAAACATTGATGGACTGAAAGCCAGAAGTCTACGTGACCATCATCATCAGGTCCTTCCATGAAAACCCTAAATACAAAGAGGACTGTTTGACTTATGTTAGGTAGATTGCCCAGAGGGACTGGGCGGTCTCTTGGTCTGGAACCCCTACAGATTTTATTTTTTCTCCAGCCTTTGGAGTTTTTTTTTGTTTTTCTGTCCACCTGGCCATCGGACCTTACTTATTCTATGTTAATTAATGTTGACTTATGTTTATTTTTATTGTGTCTTCTATTTTTCTATTCATTTTGTAAAGCACTTTGAGCTACATTTTCTTTGTATGAATATGTGCTATATAAATAAATGTTGATTGATTGATACAAACAAAAGGAACGTGCTGTGTTCGCATTATGCTGTAAAAGTGTCATATGTCAAGTGTACAAAGACAGCATTATCAAACTAAACAATAGTCCACGTTTGAAAACTCTGATAAGAAAAGTGAACCAACCTATAAGAGAAGTCGCCTAACACCTGAACATTCAGAAACCTGCACGAAGCTAAAAGTGACCAATTACAGTACACACCTGATATTGAGCGGCTGAGCATGAGGTACAGGGACAAGGCCTGCATTAATTGATTAATAGCTCTGATTAATTATAACGAATGGTTAATCATATTAGAATTCTTGGTAACTTTTTCTTATTCAAACTATGTATTTTGTATTGAAAAAAATGTGTAATTTATAATTTGTAATACAATTTTTAAAAATGTCTTGAAAATTAAAATTTGACCAAACATTTTTTTCACATATGATCCTATGTATTTTAAAATATTGAATGACCAATGATATAAGATCCGATTATAATGGGCTTCAAAAGTACATCGCTCTATTATAAAAGAAAATCTTGAGACGAGACGAGACTATTGCCAAGGGATTTTTTTCAAGTGCCGCCCTCCTCTCAACCATTTCAGGCTAACGGCCCACACCCACGGTCCTCTCACCTCTCATCCATGTGAATGCTTTTGTCAGACACAGTTCCTGCACTCTCAGCTCTTATGAAGTTTTATGTTTTCCTCACTTGAAGTTCCCAATAAAAGAAGACTCATTATGTCCAAATGTTACTGAAGAATTTCATCACGAAGGGTTATCAACAGAAGAAATGAGTAGATGGGCAATCCTAGCACTGAGAAATGATGAAGTCAAACGAATTAATGCAAAAATTGTTGCTCGGTTACACGGCAAATTAGGTAAATGCGTATCAATAGACTATGCTGAAACAGTTGGTGGTGATGTCGTGGAAGAATATCTACAAATGTTAACACCGTCCGGTCTTCCAACGGCTGAATTACTGTTGAAAGAAAGATGTACCGTAATGTTATTGCGTAATTTATGTATGAGTGATGGGCTATGAAATAGAGACTAGATTTGTTGTATTCAAACTTGGTTGAACAATTCTGACAAGAAAGGTAATGTAGTACATCTTTCATGAATAATATTAGACACCAAAGGAGATCTTGATATGCCATTCATACTAAAACATTTACAGTTTCCTGTTATACGTTGTGTTGTCACAATGCAAGTCCAAACACGGAATCAAAATTCATTGCGATATTGACGAAAAGTTCATTCCAAATATTCTTTTTACTGAAGTTTTACAGTAAAAGTTTAAAAAGTATTTGCAGGTTAATTTCAAAGCCAAACAGAACAAAAACGTATAATGCAAAGAATACCTTTAACGCAACATGAAACATAATTTTCTTTCAATGTACTATTTTTTACTATGGTTAATTATTTGCTGTAACGTAAAATAGTCCTATTATGCATATGTAACAATTCCCATGAAAATAATCTGTTTAAATTGTACATTCGCATCACCATGCGCGAGCGGCAGAGCCGTGAAGTAGCTAGCGCATAGCGCCTGCCCAGGGGTTGGCGAGCGAAGTAAGCAGGGGGCAGAGCCCCTTAGTAATATATACTTTTGAAGCCCATTATAACCCGACCACTTTGGATACAATATGTAACAAAAATGGTAGAATTATGTCAGCACGTGGAATAACATTGTAACATAGGTTCGGCACGACACCACTAAAAGCAGGACAATGATCCGAAGTGCAAGAGCAAGTCTGCTTCTGCATGGCTGAAAAAAAATTAATTAAATAAACAAACAAAATTAAGGTTTTCGGGTGGCCCAGTCAAAGACCTTTACCTGAAACCCAGTTAGATGTTGTGGTGGGACCTTAAATGGGCTGTTCATAGTCAAAAACTTTCCAATGTGGCTGAAGTAAAAGAATTGGGCCAGCATTTTTCTACACAAGTAAGACTGATCTCCGGTTACCGGAAAACTTTGATTGGAGTTGCAGATGCTGCTGCTAAAAGTGCCACAACCATGCAATACGTTTAGGGGGACTGTTACTTTTCCAAATATGTGGTACAAGTATGGGTAAATTTTTTTCCTTCAATAAATCAAATCATTTAAAAACTGTATTGTGTTTACTCAGGTTGTCTTTTGTATTATACTAAATTTGTTTGGCGATCAGAAACAAGAGTTATGAATATCCATAAATACAGGAAATCATGAAGGGGCAAAAACTTTCATGATTACACAGATTTTAGTATAGTGAGTAAAGTTGTGAAGTTCACAGATGACACTAAAACTGGAGGAATGGCAGACAATGAGGAGGCAGCAAACAGAATTCAATAACGGCATATGTAGAATTCACACTATAACATGACGTAAGCACAAAAGCGCAAATGTGCTTACGCACAAAAAAATCCAGATGCATAAATCTGTGCGAACGCCAGCTTCCATGTTCTTCTGCTACATAAATCCCACTCAGTGTGAAAAGTAACACATGTGCACGCGCCTGCTGCCCCACCCCAACTCCTCCCATAATTATGCCTCTTTGAATATGCAAATCAATATAAATAGCCCTTAAGCTCAGTGTTCTGTGAAAAGGAAATGGCAAAAGCACAAGGGAAAATAGAAGAATTTCGGCGAATACCAAGTGGAGGCAAAGAAAAACGTACTATTTGTTGGTTTAAACAGTGGTATAAAAACAAAAGGAAGTTGATAAGTTGATTGAGTGACAAAGTGTCGGAGAAACTCGAAAGCTCAAGTTCACAAAGTCGCACAGTGCCCGAAATAAAAAAGAAGTTGTCAGATATTGAAGTCGCCGTGAAAAGGCGAGTCGTAGCCCACCGTCTGAATGTCATATGAAAGCTTATGATGGTACAGAGAAAAAAAAAAAGGCACACATTGGGGGAAAAAAGTACGAAATATCAACTTTAATCTCGAAATTTCCACATTAATCACATAGTTCATTTTGTCATTAAAGTAGATCATCATAAACTTCATCTTAAAATTGTTTAGTTACAATGGAATTTGAGAAACTAGTAAATTAAACATGGGAACACGACATTACAGTGAATAATTAAAATACTGAGATGATTGTTCATGTCTCACGCGCAGTGATGTTCATGTCTCACGCGCGCGTGACCTGCGTGACCTTCGATGAAATAATTTATTGCAGCAGTAATGTCTCTTTGAAACATACTAACCTCCAATTCCTGTCCTTAGTTTTTTTTTCTCCAAATACCCAATCGCCACACAATCAGCTCTATAATAGACCGATTCTTCATAACTTTTAAGGAACACTGAAATATCTTCGTAGTATGTGTTTAATTATTCTATCCATCTATCCTTTCAGTGTCGCATCAGCACCAGCAAGAATACAGCATGAGTCAGGAACAATCCGTGAACGTACTAGCGGCTTGCTAGCACTGCGGCATCATGTCCTCACATTTAATTATTATCAATATAGATTATTTAAATGAAGTTAAAGTTTTATCTGTATAATAAACATATTTTTCTGCATTTCACCTTAAAAATTATATCGTCATCATATGTAAATACGCACTTTATAAAATGGCTCATGTTGTGCAATATTATAACTGTATCACAAGTTTACAGTGTGGTAATTGCACTTATAAGTACAAACAGTTCTACGAGCACTACTTGATGGACTGATTGAGTGCGTTTAGAGTTCTTGGGATGAAACTATTTCTGAACCGCGAGGTCAGTACAGGAAAGGCTCTGAAGTGTTTGCCGTATGAGAGCAGTTTAACAGACAGCATGGCTGAGGCAGTGTGCGCTTGATGCTGTATACCGATAATTCTCTTTCCGATCAGTTGCTGTAGAGCTGTGATTCCCCACTCAGATACAGTGATATAAATACTCTGAGTGGTGCAGTGAGAGTAACAACGTTAAAGCAGCTATTGTATTTAGAATAATTTGACCATTCTGTGGACCATTATAATGTTACAGGTTAATATGATCAGATGCATTAAACTAATAAACAATATGCAGTTAATTTCAGTGTATTTATAAAGCTGTGTCAGGAAGGTGGATCTAAAAAAGAAAGAAATGAATGGAGTCAGCAGATCTAATTTAGGGAGTTCATGTGGTAATTTCTGGGCGTGAGGTCTGGCGAGTATGGCAGGTGTAGGAGACATTCAAAGTGTATGTCCTCAGCATGTTGCAATAAGAAGTGCAGCTACTTCATTCATTATTCACTTGATTTTCCGTCACAATGCATTTATCTTCTGCAATTGACCCTTTGTGTCACTGCTTGGCGTGTCTGACCCAGTTCAGGCGAGTCTTGTCACAGAACTCGAGTCATTTGGGAACTCCCTACTCCACTTGTACATTTGGAGTGACAAACGCAGGTTTCACCCATTCACTGCTCAAAAAGCGGATGACAGAATGCTGCTGCTCTTTGGTGCGTGTTCCCAGGGGGCTACCATCTTTACACTGCTACTATGACACGATGAAGCTTGTTTGAACCCCTGCTTCCACCTGCTAAACACTCCTAATGTCATTGCTAATGATATTGCCAACTTACATGACAATGGTACCATGTTTAGAATTTCTATCACAATTTAAAGGTTTTCATTTGACTCACCCTATACAAGATGAGAGACACTTACCCAAAGGAAGCAACCACTGAAAAGGATTTCTGCACATTTAAACAGTGTTCAGAAGATAATCAAAACAAAAAAGTTAGGTTAAACCATAAATCAAAGGACCCTGTAATGCACTAGTGAGACCACATCTGGACTATTATGTGCAGTTATGGTCCGCATGAAACAAATAGACATAACAGGAAAGAAGCCAGGTACATCAAAACTTAAGGATATGGCCTACTTCAACAGACTCAGAGAATTAAACCTGCTTAGTCTCAAGCACAGGAGACTGCGTGGGGACCTAATCCAGGTCTTCTAGTTCGTAAAGACAAATCGTTTCAGCTTAACTGTGAATCATCGACAGCTTAACTGTGAATCATCGAGGACATGAGTGGAAATGAAGAGAAAGTGAATTTAGGAATGAAGACGGAATTTATTTTTTTCACACAAAGAGTTGTGGAACAAACTACCGAGACATGTGGTTGAAGAAGAAACCATCCATCCATTTTCCAACCCGCTGAATCTGAACACAGGGTCACGGGGGGTCTGTTGGAGCCAATCCCAGCCAACACAGGGCACAAGGCAGGAACCAATCCTGGGCAGGGTGCCAACCCACCGCAGGACACACACAAACACACCCACACACCAAGCACACACTAGGGTCAATAGAAGTATCTGGGTCAGACAATGGGCCAACTTAGCTATTATTAAAACAAGCTTGGTGAACTGAATGGTCTCCTTTCATTTGTCAAATTTGTTATTTTCTAGGATTGCCTGCTAGAACGTGAATTGTCAACATAATGTGACAGATGCAGATTATCTGTCTAGTCAAGAACAGCATGAATGTGGCCCACTGCTCAACTCAAACCATTGCTTTGTCAACTTTTCAACTTGACCACTGATCAAAGGACAGCTAAGTTAGGCAAACAGGTTTGTGTTCCACACTTTATTCATAGAAAAAGCACTGAAATTGTCAACAGAAATCATATAAAATGGTAGTAGCATTACATAAATAGATTTTTATGTTTGTTTTAGACATTAGCTCAAAGAGGCTGCACAAAAACAAAAAGAAAAAAAAAAAAAAGACTGTTGATGATACTTTTGTGGCAACAAATACTGGATACTTTTTCCTTATTTCAGTAGCACAAAGATGCAACAAACACTTTCTTTTGATTTAAAAAAAAAAATCAAAATCTAATTAACAGTAAAAACTAGCCAACATGATCTACCAGCGCTCATTAGTCTTCTTTCCTTCTAAAATCTAGAACAGATCAAAACACTGGTACAGATTAACACAGAGACGTCTGAAAGGAAACAAAAAAACTGCAATGCATTTGGACCATCAATATAACAAATTTAACAAGGAAGCAGTTTAAAAAAATGCTACTAAGTTAGGCTTTAATGCAATTGAATATATATATATATTATATATATATATATATACATATATATACATATATATACATATACACATATACACATATATATATATACATACATACACACCGTATATATTTGTATGCAGCACAAATAATTTTAAAAGGCAACAGTTTTAGATGGGAGAGAAATACTTTAGTGGTGCCCTCTTGTTTTTTTTTATTCTCTAATTAAGTTATAGTTTTATTATTCTTGAGTTCACAACAACTAAAACAGAGTATTAACCCCCGGGCCAAAAACTTGTACTTTTAAATTGTACAGAAATGAGCCTGGAAATATCTAAAAAAAAATTTTAAAATACTGTTTTTCCTTGTCAAGCTATTGAAGCATGCTTGTGCGCTCTCGTACAAAGATTCCTCAAGTTTTCTAGCCGTCCACTCAACTGCGGGGGCATGAAAAGCTCTCTCGGAAGGTAGCAGCTTAAAAAGCAGCTTGAATCCTCTATTTATGTTGTAATTGTGAAAAAAAAAAATAGAATTTTATCCAGTGGTATACACTGCCTATGGAACTAAAGTTTTGCAAGATTAAGATAACAAGCAAGGAACACTGTGTCAAAGAGGGGGACTGCAAAGAGGGAGACAGAGAGCAGGGAAAAAAAACCCACACATACTGTATACATCTGTATGTATGAAAAGGTGCAAACTGGAAACGGGGGCTCAACGGCTCTGCTGGCTCAGGCGAGTGTTCACATAACCCTTCCGCTTTCCTTGCCCTACTTCGTCTGCCCTGTTCCTGTTGCTTATTCTGTTAAAACACAGCAGTTTGTCCAATGATATACTAGAGAGGTAGGTCATACCTAAAACTGTTCTTTTAAAAAAGCCAGTGACCCACTCGCATGCCGTCTCCACGGCTTCCCCACACCCGTTCTCACCCTCACAGGCTCCGACTTTCACTTTGTTTTGTTTGGTTCGTCACTGCCTCTTAAAGGGAGAAGGCAGAGAGCTCAGTGGTTCTGCATAGTCTTATGATATTTCTTCTTTTTTCCTTTACAAGTCTTCTTATCTTTTGAATCTGTTTTTTTTCTGTTTTACACACTTTGTTTTGCACAATATACAGCAAAAAAAATAAAAAGAAAAAATATATAAATATATAACACAACATTTAAAAAATAAAACGGGAGCACCTGAGAAATGTTTTGCTTAAGTCTTTCCTCTCAAAAGTCTAACATTCCCAGCCCACAATAAATTCAAGTATCAAAAAAGGAAAAACAAAACAAACAAAAAATACAATTATATAAATAATTAGAACTTTACATTTTTAATTGACACTTTCTTATTGTATTTACAATATGTTAGATGCTTTTGCTACCTTTGTTTTATTTCTTGAGCAATCCCTGAGAATGGAGTGACTAGGTAATCCTTTTTTTCTTCCTTTTCAAAGTACCTTCAGGACAATGTAAATCTACCTAAAAAGGAGGAAGCAAAAAGAACTCCATCTTGCTTAGTCAAGTGTAAGTAGGCCATCACAAACGGAAAACGCGCTGCTCCTGCTCATCTTTGTTTGGGTGGTGCTTGTGCGAGGTTTCTTTGTTGCAATTCCGCTTTTATTCCCCTGCTCCAGGATGCGGATCACGGCTGTATGAAGAGGTATTACACTCCACCATTAGCATTTTGGTATTTTTTTTTTGAACCCACCCATTGTTGCTTGGGGGTTCGTTCTTACAGAAAAAATTTATTCCAAAGTTGGTTCACAATAGTCTGCAAGTCATTTGGTTTATGTGCCACTTTTTTAACCTCCTTACAAATGAAAAGTATGAAGCAAATAATTATTCCCATATATTTCTTCCCACCCCTTACGTCCTCCACAAGTAACTGTGGTATTTCAGTTTTATTCCACCACAACAATTAAATGCTGTAAGGTGGTTTGTTCTTGCAGAGAAATCAGGAACCCCTTAAGGGAATCAAGTTTTTTTTCACGACTTTGGACACAAATCAACCAAAGCGCTCCCGTACTAACATCATGAGCTTCTTCTTTCCCTTGTAGATCTGCTTGAGGTTATCTATAAACTGAGCAAACTGAATGTGGCCATCTTGGGCCAGAAGAAAAGTCTCCCGGGCCTTACTGAGAAATTCTATGAACTCTCCATAGTGCCGTGGACTAATGTGTGTCAAACGGGAATGAGTTGTGTTGATGTAAGCGCTAATTGTGGCATCCAGCAACTGCCTTAGTGGAGCTTTGTCCGTAGACATTAGTTTGCCAGAGTTTCGTCGTCCAGGAATGCCAGCTAGTCCAGGGGCAGTCATAGTGCAACGACGCAAGATGTCAGACAATACAGTTGCACAATGTACACTCTTTACTACCAAGGGTATAATGGCGGCCAACTCATTTTTCCCAAGGGAGTGACTGAGAGCACAGGCCCAAAGTACATCATTAATGGCCGGATGAGTGTCTTGGTTGTAGGCCAAGTTAAGGTGAGTCATGGCCAAGGAGGCAAGCTTAAAGGCCCGCAGTGGATAGCCACGATGTTCCATATAGCGAGCAATAGTGAAAAGCTGAGAGTACGTCATTCCTGTTGAAGCAGCATCTATTACGATCTGGTAGGCCGTTTCAAAGGCAATGTGGTCTTTTTCACAAAGCGTTAATGCAGATAAAGCGCAGTTTTGTGGGTCCTTCATTGCACACTGCAAAGCCAATGTCCGAGCACAGTTGGCCAATTCCTCTCTCTGTGGGTAGTCCAGGGTTAGTCGCAATATAGTGTTGTGGGACATCACTGTAGCTGCAACAATGCTGGTGGCTTCTGTAGGCGTGAACAAGGTGTACCAGCTCTGCAGGATACTCACTAGTGCGCGGAGACCTACAAGGGAAAGAAAAGAAATATCAGCTGTATATATGTGACAGTAAGACTTATTACATGGTGAAAAAACGCAAACGAATTGATTCATATTGTTGCTTAAACAGAAACAATCGCCAAAAAATATATGAAAAAAATGTGAATGCTGGAAACTTAAAAAAAGCAGTTGCTGAAAGATCTGGTTTTTGGAACCAACTACACCGCAACGTAGCAACTTTAAAATTTGCTTTGCTAAGTTTCTTACATTTATATCTACCTCAGCAGCCCAAATATGGTTAAAGAGAAAACACAAACATTAAAGGCACACAACTGATAACTGTAATTAATTATTTTTCAGAAGCTTCCAAGCATTCCTTAAAAAAAGACACCAATCACACTTTTCTACATTAATTTGAAACAAACATGTCTCTCTCCAGAAGAATTAACTGCTAACTGGCAGATGGGTGGACAACTCTAACTAGCCAAAGCAGCAATGGAGAATTTTCTGTCAACTTCAGAGCAGCAATGGAGAATTTTCTGTCAACTTCAGAATAAACTGCTAGAGGAACATCCAGTAGCCGTGAGCACCATTCTACAACTGTAGGAAATGTTGAGAGGAATAACACAAATGAAACTAAGTGAAGGAGGAGACCATACAATACAAATTATTTTTACTGAGTGCATGTGCTGTAAACCATTCTCAGTTAAAATACAAGTTTAGATTATACCAACTACTAATGACAGAAATCGGATACTTCATGTGGTGCTATTTCTTTACAAATCTTAATACTTTCTACCTAATACATGCTCATAGGGAACCAAACCTTATCCTAGCAATATTGCACAATACAAGAAGCAGTCCTGAGTATCAGACTATATGTGCAAAATCTATACAAAAACAACAAACTTTTTTGAAATAGAGGTCAGCTAGTAACTTATACTTCATACTGGGTCTACGATTAGTGCAGGGAGGTATACTGGGTTCATACCGAAAAGCGTTTATTTTTGTTATGATAAGGATTTTTCTTATGCCGCAACACTTTTTTTTTTTTTTTATTAATTTTATTACAATCCATACAAAGCAATCAAGTTTTTACAAAAAGAAGAATTGAGTTAAGAACAGATCAATCCCCACCCCTGAGAGAGAGAGCAAGCCAAACGGCGTAAAATTTAAGGCTTGTAAACATACCTAAATTAATAAATTCTCTGTGCTTTATAAACTTATTTTAAAATATTACTGATTAGATCCTGCCATGTTTTGAAAAAAGTCTGTATGGATCCTCTAACTGAGTATTTGATTTTTTCCAATTTTAAATAGTATAACACATCAGTTTCCCACTGACTTAAAAGAGGAGAGTTTGGGTTCTTCCAGTTTATCAGAATAAGTCTGCGTGCCAACAGTGTAGTGAATGCCATCACAATTTGTTTGTCTTTCTCCACTTTAAGCCCCTCTGGAAGAACCCCAAACACAGCTGTTAATGGGTTAGGAGGGATTGTGAGTCCAAGGCTGTCTGAAACGTAATTAAAAATTTTTGTCCAGAATAATGTTAATTTGGTGCAGGCCCAGAACATGTGACCCAGTGAGGCTGGGGCTTGGTTGCAACGTTCGCAGGTTGGATCATGCCCTGGAAACATTTTGGAGAGTTTTAGACGAGACAGATGTGCTAGATATATAATTTTGAGTTGTATAATTGTATGCGTTGCGCATATGGAGCTCGAGTGAATTCTCTGCATTGCTACTTTCCACTCCTTTTCTGATATATTAATTGAGAGATCTTTTTCCCAGTGCCCTCTTGGATCTTTGAAAGGAAGGGATTGTAAAATGATTTGGTTTAAATAGCCTAAGCAATGTT
This sequence comes from Polypterus senegalus, assembly GCF_016835505.1. Taxonomy (NCBI): domain Eukaryota; kingdom Metazoa; phylum Chordata; class Cladistia; order Polypteriformes; family Polypteridae; genus Polypterus; species Polypterus senegalus. The sequence continues at coordinate 92,475,531 of NC_053167.1, read as the reverse complement.
CGGAATTGGTGCAGTGGGAAACTGTTTAAGGGAGGACCTTTTTCACTGCTACACCGCTAAACATGCATGCAACGGAGTACATGCGTTAGTGGAGGTATTGAGCGGTGAAAATGGACAGAGAACATTCCGAAACTAAAGTTGAAGCAGACAATAAAGTTGAAAATGGTGACACAGAAGAACTTTGCGGAAAAAAGGAGCTGTGTATGTTGTCTGGAGATGATTGGTTTTAAAAGGTTGGATGTGGACCAAACAACTATTTAACTGCAATTGCTGTCGAGCTAAAGTTGTCAACGCGAGCAATTTGCTGCATGCTTTGGAGTACCATGAATGTATGGAACTAAGTTTGGAACACTCCACGTCCTCAGGTAAAACTGAAAAAGCTAAAGGACGCTCGAGTCAGACGCGTTTGCTAGAGGTACTGCCTACGGCAAAAAAAAGCCAGCAGTGGATCGAGATAACCGCCATTACAATCCAAGTAGCTGTCATGTCAGTGGACAGAGATTGTTAACATTAACAGAAAGTGAAGTTAGTTTACAAAATATATTGACTATTTATTCCTTTCTAAGATATGTCCAGTGCAATACAACTTTGACATGCCCCTCTGGATAGTTGAAAATATGTATGTCAAAATTTGGATAGTTGAAAATATGTATGTCAAAATTAAAGTTTAAGTTGTTTGCAAAATGTGTTCAGTAAAGAGGTTCTATATTTTGACTGCAACTGTCATGCAATGCGATTCCTTCTCTTCATTAATGCCACCCCCTTGAAAACTATCATTTTATGGGGCCATGAAAAACTGTATTAATACTTGTGTGCACATTAAAATGTCTTTTTGTACAATGTACAATTCTCATGACACTGGAATAGGTTATTCTTAGCCAGTCTGCTGCAGTAATTGCAGTGGAAAATGTGGTTAACATCCACTCATCGCATGGGGAAAAAATACTGTTGAAAACCGTGAAACCAGTATAATTTTGAAAAATACAGTGATATAGAATTTTGATCATACCGCTCAGCACTAGTCTACTGTATGTGTACTATATGCATACACACACATTTACTCTGTTCATACACTGGAATTCCACTGGGCTCTGTACTTGTTAGAATGATGATCCTATAAGCATACAGTAAGTACATTATGATTTCACCTACAACAACAACATCATTTATTTATATAGCACATTTTCATACAAACAGTAGCTCAAAGTGCTTTACATAATAAAGAATAGAAAAATAAAAGACACAATAAGAAAACAAAATAAATCAACATTAATTAACATCGAATAAGAGTAAGGTTCAATGGCCAGGGGGGACAGAAAAAACAAAAAAACTCCAGACGGCTGGAGAAAAAATAAAATCTGTAGGGAGTACAGATTTGAACCCTTCCTTTTTTAGTAGAGCATTTTATTCATTACAACGAAAACAAAAAAATCATAAAAAAGGCAATGGTTATATGGAAAACAAAGACTTAAAAGAGATTACTGACCAACTTCAGTAGCACATGTGACTAACCAGCGCACCATCTCCCTACGCCTCCAGTTCAGAGTGGACAGAGTCATACGCATCACCTGTGGGGAAAAGAAACTTCATAAAGAATATAGCACATACAGAGCACCAAGTTAAATTATGCAGAGGTAACAGGACCAGAGGTCATGCAGAGAAAAGAATCAAATTCTCACTAACTAAAAGGTATTTGCTACCCTGATGGGATATGGGGATTAAAGCTCTGTAGTCCTGAACAAAGACATACATGAATGCCCAATTCAGAATGTTTAAAACTTTCATTAAAGTTTGTTCAAGAGACTTCTTTCAATTAACTCTTTATACCCTGACCATTTTCTAGTAGCCAATGACACGCACAAATATTATGCTCATCTGTTTACAGTCTATTTTGCATGTTTATTGTATTGCAGTTTCTTCTCACAATGTAAATCTTTCACCAGATGCATCAACTCTGAAACAGCAATGCTTTGGGTCCTCATTTGGACATGTAGAACTTGGGCTTTCAGTAAAGTATGCTCATAAGTTACTCATTTACTTGAGCTTTACTATTTGGAATAAAATAAAAATAGACATTTCATAAATTCTATTATTGCTGATAGACTGCATCATTGTATGGTGTTAGGGAGCTTATTGCAACATTTATGCTAATAAGAACAACATTCAAAGTTTATTGTTTGGTAAAAATGAGGTTGAACTTTGCAACTTACTTAGCTGTTATTTACTAACTTAAACTAATTCTTCTCCAGATGTAAATATATTGAAAGAGAAATGTCTGCCCTTCATTTTGATATATAGAGCATGTACAGTATATTGGCACAAGTATGAAGAATTTGTAGCTAGATAAATAAAAGTAGCAGAAACTGACAACATTGAGGCTGGGTTTAAAGGGTTAATTGGTTAATCACACCATTGTAAGAAACAAAAACTACAGTTGTGAAGAAGTTGAAGATCACAAGTTAAAATATTCAATTAATATCAAAAAATTCAGCGAGATGATATTAGGACAACTTTGCCATTAGTTAAACAAGAACTCTAGATGGACTAAATGGTGTCCTTTATACCATTTCTTACATTGTTAGGCTCTTTTCAACATAGACTTAGCAAGAGAAAATGGTGTTAACCATGTAAGAACTAGCATCTAAGCAGGAAATATTAATACACTCAATTTAATGACGACACCAAATAATTTCCTAATTATTGTGTCTTGCATTTTAGTTGTTAGTTTGCTCATTAAAGATATTTTTAAAGATTCATTCTGTACTGTGCCCTACAAATAATAGGAGAAAATAAGCATTAAGAATGTATTTACAGAAGACTAAACATGTTATATCAAATACCCAAAAACTCAAGATGTTTATTTTAAATAATTGTTTCCATAAACAGCATTCAAGTATTGTAATAGTTAAAAAGACATATTAAGTATAGAATTGATTAGTGCTTGCCTTAGCTCTGTATGCCCTTTTTAGCCAAAATTACATAAAACAATCTTTGCCACTAAAAAAGTGTGGAAATTTGACCATAGGGGTTGTCAAGTCCTTGTTGCAGATTGCCACAGCAGGCACAAGATTTTAATACCTTACAATTTCTTAATTAGAAACCAACTATTGAGAATAGCGTAATATTCTACAATATGAGGCAACGTGCTCCATGATCCTGCTGTCTCAGAAATTCCTATAAATATACAGTAAGTGTTTCTTTTCTGGGCCAAAGAAAAGCATTCTGTTGACTGGAGAGATCAGCACCCACTTTAAGTCCATTTATTTGTTTTAATTATTAAAAAAAACCCCAACTGCTTAATGTTAAATATACATGAAAGTGATTACTTTTCACAATCTTGTTATTCATTGTTCTTTATTAATTGCCTGCTGATAATGAAAAAAGAATTAATGCTTAAAAAGCAAGAAAATAAAAAATGAGGAATATCCAGTGTTTTGATAGCCAAACCAGCAGTAAGACCTTTTCCTGATTTCAATCTTTTTTTGATAGTGACTTTTAAATTACATTACTTGCCCTTGCAGAAATGTAAAATTCTTTTGCAGACAGTATTCTCCTAGAAAGCAATAAAATAAACTAAAGCACTTAAATCAAAATACAACATATAGACAGAACATATTAGGAATACAAATGCAAGTTACCTGTAGGCCCAATTCTAAAGCCACATTAAGCAGAGTGATGTCTGGTGGATTGTCTGCAGGAGTGGCAATTTTAAAGGCATCTTGGGCCAGTTTGAAAATAAGTGATGATGAGTGAATATTTTTTTGAATAGCTTCAAGAACTGTGCGCAATCTTAACATGTCTCCTAAAACAATAAGAAAAAAAATGCTAAAAGTTGCCATACTTCATGCTTCCTATAAGGTCTACGAATTTTCATAAAATTAAAACAGATGTGAATATTTACTGAACTGACTCACAAAAATCAACTCTCTCAATGAATTAACATATAGGTTCAGACAATCAATGTTTGGGGAAAGGAATTCAATTCAAATTCAAATATTTTGTCTGACTGAAATGAATTGCAAAAAAACACAGTTTTTCTAATGATTACATCTTTACTGTAAAGTTTCTACAATAACAAATGTATATGTATAAATCAGCAAGAAGGTGTCTAACTTGCCCAAATTAAAATCTGAACTTTTTGTTTAATGTTTGTGTACCTTTTTTTTTTTGAAAGGAGCAACATTCTTAAGTAGGTTAATATCTCCATAAGCATACACATTGTGATATGCATTTCCTGATACACTTTGGGGAGTGGAAATGAAGTAGTCATCACCCACAATAACTCCAATGCATTTCACCAAAAATTACTTCATATTTAATAACTATAAATCATTAATATACTAATTACTAATATATATATCTCCTTAAGGAAAAACAACAGTCTGTTGCGAGAACCATATAATGAAAGTGAATCAAGTTGAATAGTACTGAGAAATTGAAATCAGTTGGAATAGGCTCCAGCTCCTCCGTGATCCTGTCCTGCATAAGCAGTTAAGATAATGGATGGATAGAATGTCATGTGCATTTACTCGCATTCGGTAGTAAATTCAGAATTAGCAGGACAGGTACTGTGGGAACATACTCATTCTACATGTATACAGACATTGTACACTGTATATATATATATATATATATATATATATATATATATATAGTGCCTCCTGAATCCAACACCATTTGTAACATAATCAAGAGATGAGTGAAGCAAATGAGGACACATACAGCATGGGGTTGATGCATAAAGTGATTAATTGCTTTTATTAAAAACAATCAAACAAACAATCAAGAGTGCAGTGCTCAAAAATCTTCATAAATAAATAAATAAATAATCCATAAAAATAAGTGATCTGTGGAGGTTAAAACCAAAACAAAATAAATATTCCATAAAAGTGAAGTTAAAATACTGTCCTTTTAAAATTCAGTCCTCAGTGCCATACTTTGAAAACTGGTATCGCCTTAGCCCCAAATGGGCCCATGTAGCTAAGGCAGTGCCCAATAGGCAGCTGTGTCAACCTTTTGAGCGGCTCCTATGCTCAGACCTCTGCTGCCATCTGTGGCCCTGGCAGGGCACCATGCCAAGTGTCCAACTCCAGCTGCCTTTGCTCAATGGCTATATCCACAGGATGCATAACTGAGCCTACCGAAACCCCGGCAGCTCCCACTGCTTTTCTCCCGGCCTTACATGAAATCGCTCCAACTGAGCGGCACATCAGTGACTCCAGCTCCGAAATCGCTCAACTGAAGCAGCCTCCTTCAGCCCCCAAGTTTCAGCCGCATGCTCTCATGAGGGATTTTCTCCAGGCTACCTTCTCTCTCTCTCTTAAGTCTGTCTTTTTCTCTCTAGCACGTCTTTTTCTCTCTCTCACACACAAGTTCATCCACACCACCTCACTTAGTCTCCTGCCTCCTCTATCTTTCCTTTAATCTCCTTTCTTTTTCTCTTTTTTCTGATCTGCATTCTTTTTCATTTTTCCCACTTCTGTCACAGTCAGGCTCCCTTATCCTAAGCTGCATAACTGGTACAGGCTTGAGAAGCTGCTCCCCGGCATTACTAAATTACCTGACTGAGCCATACACCTCCGCACGTGTAAGTGGCGCAGTCAGCCAGTTCTCCAATTAACCAGAGCTAAACGCACTCATGCATACCTGCACCCGATTGGAGCCTGCACCTTCTTGGGCCAAGATTATTTATTTAAAATTGACCACTAATCTCCTAGCTGTGGACCTACTATACCACTGTTGCATGTTTATTATGAAAGCGAGGAAACCCTCTTACACACAGTCTCCATTTTTTATAAACAGCTCAACTTTTTTTTATTTAACCTATTTTAAATACAAAATAGTGTCATACCAAGTATTGGTTGTCAGACCCATTGCAGAAATAGGGGTTAATTTCGCAAAAGGATTTGCATAGCACAAAAGTCAAATTATGTACCAAAATACCTGTAATGTGCTTTATGTGAGTACTCCTTATTATGAAGAATGCCGAGATACTTGAAAGGGGCTGAACTGAGTCAAGGTTTTCTCAGATTTGGTACTAACAGACTAACATATTTGTCTATACAGCTAAGATTTCAAGTTTATCTTCAGGCTGATCTAATAAAAGTGGAAAAATCTACAACATAACACAGATTCATTATTCATTAATGTATTATAAAATAAACACACAGCATTACTGGATCTTGACCACATACCTGCATAAAATTACATCATAGAGTCCCAAGCAATTCCCACCCCTACTAAATATTACTACTTGCGTTCCAACTGTACACCTTAGTATTCAAACTCAATAAATGGAACTCTTACTTAAAAATGTTGCCTGAAATAAATATAAGAACAAGCCATTTACCTTTGGCAGCTGTAAGCATTGTGGAAGCCAGTTCACATTGCTGAGACTCCAAATGTCCGAGGGTAAACCACCGTGGATACCGACTGGACACTACAGAAATTCCGTGGTGTGGGTGAGTAACATCAGATGAGGGAGCAGATGATTCTAAAACTTGTAGTCTAGGAGATTAATAACAGAAGTTATCAAATCAACTAGTGCACCACTGAAATTATCCTTGAGGTAGAAACACTTATCTTGGAGCATTTGCATTTCTGAAATACAAATGTCAACCAAGAGGTTCTACATTTAAAGAATTAAAAATATAAAACATTGTAATCTCAACATTTCTAAATTTCATTTAAATTTTAAAAGATGCTACCAGTAAATGAAAAAACAAAGACTTGGAGAGATGAAACCAAACACCTGTGAATAAATGACATATTATTGATCATTATTTTTCTTTTACTCTGCCATTTGTTTGTATATTTTTGCTACTTTTGTCATTCCTGTTTAACTAACTACAATATTTCTGTTTTCTAATGTCATAAATAAAATAATAAGACCTTGCAGCACCAGTAAGTAGTACAAGGGTATAAAGTCAACATTTGCTTAAGAATGAAAAACAACAATTCTTAACATAAGCAGATCTTCTTTCTTGTAATTCATATGTGTTTTTGAGAAGGTTATACAGAATATTGTTGCAATGTTTCTACATCCCCCTTGGGACAAAAAAGTACTCTCTTACTAAATATGAGGAATAAATTGAGCTGTGGATATAAGAGGACATTTCTATAAATGGCACCATATTAAAGTATACCTTTAACATGACATCTGCTCACAGTAAGCAATGTAAGGAAAAAGGAAAACCTAACAATCCTTATTTTTGTCAGGTTGACTTACTACCCAGCACTCAAATTGGTAAGAATTGGCTCAATGCATTTAGACTAACTAGATGGGCTTACCAATAGCAGCCTTTATCACTTACCTTTTACAATATGCCTAGTAAAGCTAAACACAGGATCAAAAATCCCTGTATACTGGCAAAAGTAACAAAAATAGAAAGCAAGCAGGTGACCTACTCATATTAAGAACTGACACTTGGGCAGTTAAAAATTGTAATCCAATTGTCATCTTGATTTTGCAGCTAATATTAAGGTCTTGGGTTAAATTTCCATACCTCATTGCTCGCAGAGCCAGTTTATATGCTAGATCTGCATCATGAGGCAGCAGTGCAGAAAACAGGTATTTAGCAAATGTGTGCATAGGAACACTCTCCCGGTGTATCACTTCCCCAAGCCCACTGAAAGGCCCTCCTACAGAGAAAAATATAAAGGCATTTGTATTTATTTTAAAAAGTGATACATAAAAAATAAATAATACTTTCTTGGAATTAAGTGATGCAAGGCAAAGCAAAAACTAATGTAAAGAATTAAGTAAATAGTAAAAGTTGACTGACATGATTTATCCTGATCCATGATTCATCCTATTTGCAAGCAATAGTACTTTACAAGAATAAAATAGCTCTCTATGCTTTAAATACATGTAAAAAAAGATATTCCACTTTTTTATAAAAACAGATATTGCAGGCACTTTTCCCTGCAAACACAATTGTAAATTTAGTATTTTTGATAAAATATGGTAGTGATGATTCATTTGTTTTTCATTTTGTGAGAATAAGTTCTTCTAAGAAACAAAGTCTCAATACAGGTAAAATTCCGTTACAACAAACTCCTAGTGACCTAAAAAATATTTCGTTTGTAACGAGATTCTGTATTTGTTACTATAGTGCTTTCTTTACCATGCGCCCAGGCGTTTGCAATCATTTCAATAGCTTCTTTCATGTTAATTTTAGTCTCCTCCTATCTACAAGTTATGCCGACGAGAATTTTTCTTTGCATTTATTTGCGATAATACACTTTCAGGGTGCAAATAATGCTCAAATCCAATGACTGAAGCACTGCTGGGAAATTGGGTGGGAGGAATTCAATGCAAACATTATCTAAATGCGGAAGCATGTTGTGGGCAGCAGAGTTATCAATCAGGAGCCGAATCATCCTTTTCTTCTTAATATTGTGAGGTTTCTGAACTCTTTTGAGACAAAACTCCCCGCACCCAATGGGAACGACATGCTGAAGTGCGTCCCGAAACGCGATTGCAGCGTCTGTGGAAGATTCTCTGTCCGTTGCCGAGGCAGGGTAAAAACAAGCTCATAGCACTGCAGTGAAGCAACACAGAAGCAAATCATAAAAGATCGGGGGCGCGCTATAAGTTCCTGTCTTGCACCCCAAAACACGAGGCTGAGTCTCAGTACTTAAGCAGAACCAGCTTTATTCAGTTTGAAACAGGAATGGCACACTTATTTAGTGTAGCGTGATCTGCCACTCTGCTATACATAGACACAGCAGTCGGGCAGGGTCATGGCCAGATCAGTGATCAAATAATCCTGTTACCTGCATTTAACATGTACCTTTTACCACCCATCAGGATCTTTTCTGTTTGCTTTGATGGAGACGCAGCATAGCTTTGAGCCTGCTGTTGCCCTGGCAACAGATAAACAGTCTTCCATTGACACGGAGATAGGACTTTGGGACACTCTTTGGCGTACTGTCTATTTGGGGGAGGTCCCAAGAAAGTTTACAAACCTCACATTTTCTTGAATGAGTACCGCATTAATAGGAATGTATGTTAAATGAGCATCACTGAACCACATAAAAACTGCTTTATCGACGTCTTCAAATGCAGCAGTTCACATACATTTGCAACCCGAGACTTTTCTTCTTTTTTGCTTGGTCTTTCAAGAAAGTTGACAGCGTCAATTGCAAAATTCTGAATTCACTGGCAATGTCCTTTTTCTTTTTGCTGCAATCGAGAACTGCAAAAATGTAAAGCTTTTTTTCTAATGTGAGCTTAACGTTTTTTCATGTCTGCCATTTCTATAGGAAGGTGACAATGAGTTAAATTCCAATGGATGTTTTTCAAATGTTGACAAGCAATAAGCAAAAGGGATCACTGAAAACCACAGGAAACAAAAAAGGCAAAACAGTATGAGGAAAGTTTGAAGAAAGAAAAAAAAATTATAACGTTTCTGTTTGGGGATCACTGTGCACAACTGAGCTGCAATCACAGAACTAGATGCTCTGTGGATGATTCATTCAGGCATTTCAAGGTCTTCTGGGCACTTTGTTGTAATGAAAGTATCTGCTGAATGTACTTCGTAGTAACAAGATTTCTATAGACTTGCGTCATATGGGGAAAACTGTTGGGACCATACAAATACTTTGTTGTAATGAAAATTTCGTTGTAACGCAATTTTACCTGTATTTTCAAAACCATTTAATCCAGAGATATGAGGGTTCAAACCCTATCCTTGCTAAATTAATATAAAAACTTAATTATTGGTACTCCAGTCTGACTGAAATAAATAAATATATATATATCTCTCTGGCATGCCTAAAACTGGATGAAAAAACTAATAAACAGCTCTCAAATTGAAAAAAAAAAAAACCAAAAAAAAGTTTTTTTCTTGTTTAGTATATGGTACTCTGTGTATGTCCTCTCTCAAGCCCACTTTCTCTGACTGCTTTTCTGAATGTGGGCAACAGTTGGCATTCTGTCAAGATAAACTGACCATGTCAGCCTTTTTACACACACCAGTGTCCAACTACGTCTAGAGAGTTCTCAGGGGTTTTCAGGTCATAGGAGAGGAGATATACAGCTAATCCCTCCACTGAGTGCTGGGTCATTCAAAATACAAGCCCAAGGTATCATAATTGTGACCTTGAGTAAGGTGTAGGGGCGTTGGAGATCCTTAAAGCTATATTGTTTGGAGTTTTGTACGTACTTAGGGTTATCCATAGTAAATTGGCTTAAAAGAGGGGCCACGGAAAGTTTATGGTTCTCAAATAACCCAGGGATAACACAGCCCACAAATACTTCATACTATTAGTAATGCTTAACAGTGCAAATGTTTATATAATTTAAGACTGATGAATAAATGTAATTGATTTTCTTTTTTACAAGGGGTAAGTTACCAAAGGAACTGGCATTGGTAAGAGAAGGGGAAAGCATTCTGGTTTATATTAAAGAAATTTAACTTTGCTGATATCTGTATAACTTAACCATAAGCACATGTTACATTTTAGAGGTACCAGTTTGAATTTTCTGAATTAAAAAAAAAATAAATTAAAATAATTAAAATTATCTACACACAAAATTGCACAGAGGATCCAATTAGCCTCCCAAAAGGTTTATTTTTTTCTTTTTTGGATCCAATTAGCCTCCCAAAAGGTTTATTTTTTTCTTTTTTTTTGATATATACGGAATATAAGTGGAACACCCTATGTAATATACATTGGCTCAATAAGCATGGAAAATTTAATGAAAAGGTCACATTTTTAAAATTTATAATAGAACAAAGAAAATTGTAATAGTGCATCAGAGGAAATGTAGCTACTAAGTTTATTTTATTGAAAAACATAACTAAAAACAATCTTTGCCCATATAAAGGGCACGGATGGAAATAAAAATGAACTGTAGCAATCCACTATTAAAACATTTTTCCCTTTTCTTTCTTTCATCTGAATCTACACTCATTAGATTAACCTTATCATAGTATGTGTAGGCTTGGAGTAGACATGCAATATTCCTTTTCTATGTAAATCAACTGCTTTTTAAATATTTTACCCCTGCATTAGTATATTCTTTACCTTCAAGCAGAAGAATACACTGCTTTCGAAGTGTTTGCACTAAAATGTCATCCAAATCCAGCTCCTGTAACCGTCCTATAATTTGTTCTTCATTCCTGCATACTTTATCTTGAGCATACAGCCCTTCAGGCATCACCCTCTGTTGTCCCATTCCCATTAGAGCCACTTCTAATGCCAAGGATAAGAACGATTCTCCATTTTCTTGGCAGCCCAGCACAGGAACGTGGTGAAAGATTGGAGGTTTAGAGTCACTAGAATCTATAAAGGAAGGCAAAAAACGCCTTTCAATTCACACTAATTTTTTACTTGACTTGTACATAATTGTGTTAATGTAGTAAAGCACTACCATTTAAACAATACAAAAAAAATTAAGAGAACTAGCTATCCAAATATAAGCAGTACACACAGATGCAGACTGGAGCAGGAATGTAGAGACTGTAAAAAGTTCCATCAAAATCAATTTACCCATTTTCTGTTTATTAAAAAAAAATCTGTGATTTTAAGATTTAGCCCTTTAAAAAAATCACTTCACTAGCAAGAAAGTGAATCAAAAGCAATTAACAGGAAACAAAATTTACTTAAATCATTGCATTATAAAAGGTGTTGCTACGTACAGAAATTATAGTATTTTATGTGTTCCAGTACAGAAATTAAGAATAGCATTTTAAATGTTCATGCATGGGTTCAAATCTCAACTTTTACTATGTTTAAATAGAAGTGAATTTGTTTATTTTTGTTTATACAAAAATAGTTATGGACAAGCTCTTAAAATATCTGATTTGTAATTATATAATGGCATACAGTATATATGCCGATACATATTTTTCACTTATTATATATCATCAATACTAATCTGCAACCTCCTTCACCCCTACTCAGCACAGAGAGCATGGAGGTCATCTGGACAACTACTCCTCGAAGTTCCAAGATATTGGTTGACGTCTAGGGGAGTCAGAGCTTTTTCAGTTGTTGCTCCTAGGCTTTGGAATGACCTGCATTTCCACATCAGGTCTTCATTCAAGGTTTTTAAAATCTACCTTGTTTTCTTCTGCATTTCACTTTGTATAATGGGTAGTGGGAGAGGGTTTTAATTTGGTTGTTTTTACTGATCTGCTTCTGTGTGATTGTTTGTACTGTGTTTATTTTAATGCTCCTTTGTATATCAATTTGGTGTAACATCTGTTGTTTAAAATGTGTTTTTATAAATAAATATGAATGACTATATACTATAGATAAAACAAAAAAAAAAAAACTGTTGGGTTCAAATAAATATGCAAAGCTGCAGGGAAACCAGTAGGCACAGTCACCTTAATACACTGATACTACAGGCCACAGACAATACTTAAAAGATTAACAAATATGCATGTTTGGAAGAAATTGACTTTTTGTATCTTTAGGACTTTAGCTGATCACCACAACATACAGACTATAGGAATGTAAAGCTGAAATGAAGCTTGCTACAGAAAATGGCTCACTCATCCAGAGGGAAATGGCATTCAAAAAGAAGCATCGGGAAAGATGCACCAACAGCATAATAGCACCCATGGCAAAATTTTACACTGTCTGCATACAAGTAAAGCCTCTATCAATACATCAATCACAGAATAATGTCTTAAACCCTGATGAGCTGAAGAATTCTCATTACTGTAAGTCAACTATGCCATCCATTACAATGTCTGCTATAGTATTTACTGTTAATCACTGATGTCTATGTCTAGATATGAATCAGAAGCCTTCCTTCAAAAATGCAAAGGGCATGGACAGTGAAGGAATCTGCATAACATTCCTCAATGACACACTACTATAACAACAGAGGTCATAGTATGCTTTGCCATTAAAGTTTGACTGAAAGACAATGAAGTTTTGTGACATACTGTACAACCTTTTGTGGCAGGTGTGTTAGTTTCATTTTCAAAAACAACAATATATATATGATTTGCATCTCCGGACAATTCCCTTGGGATTTTAGCATCCTTCCCTTGCCATCAGTCTCTGACAGAGGAAATGGACACAATGCCTCGTTTTATGTGCCACAGACTGCCCCATTGTCTCCTGGATTATTCTATAATAGAATTAAAATACTCCTTAATCATCAACAAGAAGTATTTTACCCACAATACGGGCCTATACTTTCTTCCATATAGAATAAGTTTAACCCTGTTTTGGAATTAATTATTCAATACAGAATTTAATATTTGCACGGTTTCATATTTAGGTTGGTTATGTTTTGGTAAAGAAATGAGCATACATAATATCTAACACTGCATTAGGCTTGGTTTAAATTGTAAATAAAGAGCAGACTTAAACTCGCCTCCAGTATCCATTGCATTCTCATCTTCCTGACGACACGCTTCAGTAAGGGTCACAAACAGACAGCCAACAGGATCTAAAGGATGTCCCACCCAGCCTTCCAAATTGGTGATTGTTGTGACTCCTCTTTGCAAAAGATCTTCAAAAAAAAAAAAGTAACCAGTTAAGTTACAAAGCAAATAACAGTTACTAAATTTGTATACGTTTTCCTTTCCCTGAATTTGCAGACAGTTCCCCAGCTGTGAAACACATCCAGTGTGGTCCCAGAACCAAAGGAAAGGGAATTCCAGTGATTCCAAGGACTGCAGACCAGTTTCTCTTACTTCATAAATCTTGAAGACCATTGAGAGGCTGGTCCTAAAACAGTTACAAACCCTGGTTTTAGAATATCTGGATCCTCTGCAGTTTGCCTAACAGACACATACAGGGGTGGAGGATGCTCTCATCTATATGGCTCCACAGAGTCTACTCGCACTTAGTCTGGATAATGTTTTTTGACTTATCCAGTGCTTTTGACACCATTCTGTCTCATTGACTGGGGAAAAGGCCCAGCAGTTTGTGAGGTGGTGGAACTGTGTGTCAGTAATGGTGGTAATACTGGAGCAACTCAGGGAACTGTTCCTTACCGTTTACCCTCCACACAACAGACTTCCAGCACAACACCAGTGGTTGCCATCTACAGAAATTTTCAGATGACTCATCCATTATTAACTGCATTAATAACTGAGATGAATCAGAGTACTGGAAAGTTGTGAAGAACTTCTAGTGGTGCAGGAATAACAACGTGCAACTCAACATCAACAAGACAAAATAGCTGGTGCTGAACTTCTGAAGTGCCAAGGGGCCTCTGACACCAGTCACTATTCAGAAGGAAGATGTGGAAGTGGTGCAGAGGCACAAATACCTGGGGGTCCACATAAACAACAAACAAGACTGGTCTGATAACACAGTGTCACTGTACAGGAAATGCCAGAGCAGACTATACTTGCTAAGGAGACTCAGATCTTTTGATGTGTACAGCATGTTGCTGGAAATGTTCTTCCAGTCCATAGTAGCCAGTGTGATGTTCTATGCTGCAGTTTCCTGGGGAAGCAACCTAAGCACAAAAGAAGCACAATGCCTGAATAAACTTATCATCAAGAACACCTGCTTCATCACAGGGTGAACCTTGGACACACCGGAAGCTGTTGTGGAAAAGGATGATGGCAAAATTGGATGACATCATGAAAAATCCCCTCTAGGAGGTACCCTCTTGGAACACTCTTAGCCACAGCAACATTACATCACGGTGTGCTAGGAGAAGTGCTTCTGTGGGTCTTTTCTGCCCAATGCTATCTGGCAATTCAATGCTTTCACCTGATGTACCAAGTTTATTTTTATTGATTAATTGTCTGCATTATCTGTCCTGCGAGTCTGTATCCTTGTTTATGTTTCTTATGCTGTATACATCTGAATTTCCACATGGGATTAATAAACTTTAATCCAAAAGAAATTTAAAAATACAAAAATGTTGACACCTTTTTAAAATTGCTGGATTACAAATAATATTTATATGTTTTATTTTAACCTGTATTTTACTGCAACAATTTTTAAAAAGTATACAGTCTAAAACAGTAAACAGACACTTTTAAGCAACCAACTTGAAGTACAAAGACAACCAATAGCAACTGTATACTCAATCTACACTGTAAGCTTTAAGGTAGGTAGGTAGATAGCTAGGCAGACAGACAGACAGACAGAAAAACACTTTATTAATCCCAATACTACCAGTTTTTAGTTAATTTCTATTAAAAAAATTGTGATAAAGCAACGAATAATGTTATTAGAATATTATAAATTTTTAATTGACAATGGATTTTAACTTGCATTTTATTGAGTTTTAAAATACTACTGATGCCATGAATTGGATAAAACAAAGAATGCACAAAATAATATAATTTTCTATTCTTCTTCATTTTGAATAATTTAAAAATATCTATGGGATGTAAAAACTGTATAGTATAGCAGGATTTGTATTTTTCATTTACTTCACAATATGTCTAATTAAATTCATACAAATATATTCACTGATGAGTGATATTTTTATGAAACTTCATTATATTGTCTATATTGAGATGCCACAAGGCTAGAATAGTATTTTGTCATCCAGGGACAGATATGTAAAAAGGGAAACAAAAGCATGCTGTACCCATAACAAAGCAACAAAGATTGTAAATTGAATATGTCTCAGAATTTTTTAATCCCTTAAAAGATATAGATATAAATGATTTGTCATGTCTGCACATTACTATATAATTGCATCCAGATTTTGCTGTTAATAATAACTTAATTAACAGATGAGTGTAACATACTTAGATTTGACTTATGATAGTTGGACAGAGGTACAATTTTCATACCTTTCTTCTGGTGCTTATATATCTCCAACTGTCTCTGTTGTTGTAGCCTAAGAGTATTAATGATTGCAACAGCTAATCTCAGTGCCTCCCTTGGGTACCCATGAGAACATAAGGCATCCACCCTGGCACAGGCAGTGGGCACATGCTCTGAAAAATATAAACACAAGAGTACTTTTTGATCTGTACTTTACTTGCTTCACTAACTTTTTATTATTCAAACAACACACGTTTTAACATATTAACATTGCAGACAAAAAAAACATGGTAACCTTCTGTTTATTAAATGACAAATACTTATCATCAATACCTATTACTAGTTCAGATTACATTGTCAGGGCACAAGAATGCATAATTTATTACATCAGCTTCAAATGCAAGCACAAAAGTCGAGGACAGTGGAATCCTATAGAATTCTTTTGTACTCCTCTTGATGCAATTTCTTCGATGAAAGCAAATTATTAAGCAATACAGAACAAAAGGATTTTCATTTATGAAGTACACAGCTGTCAATTAACGACTATCGCAATCCTTGATATTATTGAAATTAAACTTAAAACTTTTAGGATTCTGCAAACAATTTTTGCAATTATTACAATTCTATAAACATGTTAATGTTTTAACTCATCAAGATTTATGACTATTTTATCCAGTAATACTGTTTAAAGGGAAAAACGATAAACACACACCTAAACAACAACAAAAAAAAAGTACATAAACCCACTAGCAGCCCAGCTCAAATATGTACACCCTGCAGTGCATCGTGGCACAGGTAAACCGCCACAAAGATATGAGGAGCTTCAGGAAGTCATGCTAATATTTGTCACTGAAATACATTTAACCCAAGGTTGTAGCCTGTGAAATTACAATTTTCTATACAAATTTAGGAATGATTATAGACTAATTTCAGTTACCTTAAGAAAATCTGCACCTTAATCATAATCCTTTAATAAAAGTAAAACATTCATTACTGTTAATGAATCAGGGACATTGCTGATCAATGTACATACATTACTTGGATGGTACACTTTTTTTAAATAGACACACAAAAAGGCAAGACATTTATAGCAACATCAAGTTTAACACTGTCATGTGTATATACTGTATGTATGCAGTACAACAAAATTCTTTCTTGCAGGTCTCCTCAGAACAGTTGACAATAATACACTACCATCAAAAGACACACACACAAAAAGTACAAAGAGCAACTCTATTTTTTATTTTGTATATCTATCTATACATACACACACACGTACAGTGGGGTGCAAAAGTATTCGATCCCCTTGAAAGTCATAATTTTTTGCATGATAAAAGATTTATACATGTATTTTCATTTTTCAATTCAGTATTTTTAATGTGAACTCTTGTGCTGTAACAACACACTTCCAAAGTCAAAACCATTCTCTGTAAATATTTAACTGAAGAAGAAATGCATACAATAACCTTTGAGTTTAAGTATTCAAGCCCTGTACATTAATACTTTGTCGCAAACCCTTCTGCTGCAGTAACAGCCTTAAATCTTTTGTGCAAGTATGTCCCATTTACAGAGATCCTCTGGGTTGGTGGCATGCCACCTCTGGAAAACAGTTTTTAAATAGTTCATCAGATTCTCAATAGTAGATCAGTGCTTTGACTTGGTCATTCCAAAACATTCACCTTTCTGTTTTGAGCCATTCCAGTGTCACTTTGGTCTTAAGTTTAGGGTGACTGTCACGATGAATCTTCTCCCAAGCCGTAGGTTCACAGCAAACTGGAAGAAGTTCTCCAGCAATACTGTGCAGTATTTGTGTCCATCCACTGTCCCTTCAACTCTTACAAGATTCCCAATTCTACCATATGAAAAGCATCCCTATAGCAATGTGCTGCCACCTCCATATTTCACAGTATGTATAGTATTACTTGAGGCATGGGCAGTGTTATACACCACACATACCTCTTTGAAGTTTTGCCAAAAATTTCTGGTTTGGTCTCATCTGACTATAAAACCTTCTCCTGCAGCAAAACTGTGTCTTTCTGATGCGTTGTAGCAAATGCCATATGCGCTTTTATGTGGACCTTCTTAAAGAATGGTTTCTTTCTTGCTACCCTCCCATAGAGACCTATTTTATGGAGAGCTCTTGAAATTGTGAAGCCATGTACCTTCACACTAGTTTCAATCAAAGAACATGCAGACTTCTGAGAATGATGGTTGGATTTTTAGTAGCCTCTCTCACCAGTCAACATCTTCCTCCGATGTTTAGTTTTGAGGGACAGCCTGTTCTAGTAGGAGTCTAGGTACTGTGATGAACCTTTCACTTTACATTGATGGATCCAACAGTGCTTAACAGGACATTCAAACTCTACAGTATTTTTTTAGCCATTTCCTGCATTGTGCATTTCAATAATTTTGTTTCTCCCATAAGCTGAATGCTCCTTTGTCTTCATTTATGCAGTGATTGTGCAACAAAGACTAAGTTTCTTACAAAGGGTGCCTTTTATATCCAGAGATATAAAGGACTCACAAATAGTACCTACTGATGATTAATTATGGTGAAATGACTGTCACCTTTCTGTTGTTTGTGAATCATTTGTCATTTGTATAAACCTGGAGCTTTCAAAAGGACAGATGTTTAAATACTTATGTAAGCACTAACATTTGAGTTTCTCTTCTTCAGTTAAATGTCTACTGAAAATGGTTTATTTTGACCTTGAAAATGTATTGTTACAGCACAGGAGTTCACATTAAAAACACTGAATTGAAATAAGTATATAAATCTTTTGTCATGGAGAAAATTATGATGACTTTAAAAGGAACTGAATACTTTTACACTCCACTGTATATACACACACGTTTACATAAACATAACATTTGTACACAAATATTGGCTTAGATTATATACAATTTATATTTAGTAATACTGTACTGTTTCTCTTTCTAAGGCAGTGAATACGTATCCTGAGCAGAAAGGAGCTGGGTGCCGGTAATACTCTGTTCTGCCTTCATCATCCTCTGTGGGGTATTATTATCTTGAGGCAAGCAGGTGCCATACCAGACAGTTAGAATTGCTCTGGTACATACAGAACTCAGTGACAACAGATGGAGAAATGCAAGATTTCCTCAGAAGTCTGAGGGAGTAATAGTACTGGTGAGCCTTTTTAACAAGACCAATGTGCAGTATGTATGTAATAACAATCCACATAGGAGACATGATTCTAAGCCCGCTGAACAAAAATGCTTCAAATTTAAGGCATACATTTCTGTGACACAAATTATATGGTTTCAAATAGATATAGTTCTCTTCAAGTTTTGAATAAAATGCAATATTTTAAACCTGTGGTTAACACAATATACAGTAGATTCTATAAAATCTTTAGTATGCCATATTTACCAAGCCATAGAGGTAAACCTTGCAAGTTGAAAAGCAGACTCTCTCCTTCTCGTTGGTAGGTAGGAGACATGTAAAAATCACTACTTATGATCCTTTGTAGATGACTGTCTTGCCAGTGCAAGTCACAGGCCTCCATTGCTCGTGTGAAGACTGTTCGCCTTGGTCTTGCTAAAGAATCTGTAAAAAAAAAAAAAAAAAAAAAGAAAAATGATCAAATTTGTCTGTGTTTCTGTTCAACTTAATGAAGTTTCCTATGTGGAATTAGGATTCTGTAGCAAATGCTGGCCACTGAAATGTCCAGTTTTTCATACAAAAGAAGAAAAAAGTAAGGCAAAAGTAACATGCTGTTTGTAACACACTTTATAATAAGTAACTATATAACACACTTTATATTTTTTTTAAAGTATTGAGTAATGTAATGAAACACTGAATGACACATGAAAGGCTCTAATACTCTAGAAACTTGGCTAACACTACCGTGCATGTGCTGAAATGGGATTGAAAGGGGACAGCACAAGCTCACAATACAAATGAGGACCGCCAGCAGGAGCAATGGGCAGGGTATGAGCAACCATTAAAAACCAATGAATGAAGGAAGGAGGCATCTGGAGAGGGATGAGAGAGAAGTAGGGCAGTGGTGAATGTGATGCATGATCATGACAGTAAAGTCATGTGTCATTTCACCAAAATGTTGGTGAGAGAGAGAAAGAAAAACAGAATTGTAAATAGTGTCTTCTGGGTCAAAGAAAAGAGCAACATCGTGAGAGAGCAAATGGGGAGTGAGACTCTGTTTTGTCTGTCATGTAATAATGGTCCTTCTAATGGGAAGTAGCAGCAGTAAGTGCAGCTTGGTAAAGACATTCTCCATGGTCAGAACAGTGTTCGTAAAAGAAAATCAGCAGAGACTCATCTCTGTAGATTCAGCAATACAACTAAAATTATATATATTTTTTAACTAAGCAGGAAATGGGGAATCATAGGGACATATCCTATTTCTGTTAATTGCACACAGAAGACGTAGGGACTAGTCAGTCAAGCTACATTTCTCACCCTGATCTACCCTTCGTTAGACTGCTGAATGTATACACCATAGACCAATTAGAGAACAGCAGATGGAAGGAGAACTGTAATTCTACAGCACTTTTAATTAATGACACTTCCAAAAGAAATGAGTGGTTTAAATTAATGCCCCTTTATCTCAGTATGAGAGGATTACTTTCATTAAAATGTAACAGTTACTTATAATTAAAATTTTATATTGAAATTGTATTTTTCTACTAAAAATCTGAATAATTTTAACACATGTAGAACTGTTTTAATTTGCTCCAAGTGTCACCACGTGTCTTGATTTAGTTTACTTTTGTGCTTTACATAATTGCTGAGAACCGAGTCAAGACTCTTTATTAAAAAAAAGCACCTATACTGCATGTTAATTTCATGTAGAATGACCTTTTTAACCCCACTAAAATGCATTTCTGTATAACCGTATATACACATACATATATATATGTAACTGTCATAAATGTATTTATATATTATATCCTTTCATGTGTGATAGATCCTAAACAATGAACAAAATTTCAGACATTTAAAAAAATGTGCAAAACAAGCATCAAATCAGAAACAGAAACTGGAAAAAAATCATAAGAAAGTAAAATGTAGTTTTCAAATGATTTTATTATTTACAAGTCATACATGACTGCTGGTAACAGAAATATTTAGTTAAGGAATTAAAAATAATTTGCTATTTTAAATATACAAAGAGAAACATACACATGTATGCAACCCTCTGAAACTCACTCTTAAAAGCAGACAGCAAACACTGTAAAAGGCACTCACCCTGACTGAGATTAGGGCTCTGAGGGAGGGCATTGGTAATATTGGGTAGCTCAGTTCCATAGTTACCATCCTCTAAAGGGCACACATCCATGTCATTCCACTTCTTTAGTTGTCTTAACCAACATGACTTTTCATCAGATTTGCAATGTGGGTTAAGCACAATACAAACCCATAAAGCTCCTAAAAAATTAAACAATGTAAACAATAGGTGTTAAAACTTGGAATTGGGGATATAATGCTCAAATCACATTTCTTGAAAGGTAATACAACTACCATCAATGAACTGTACGCAGAATATTATGACCACAAAACATTTCAAGAACCATCTACAGTAACCTAACTACAGAAGGTATTTCATTTGCTAATATAATAAAACTGATATATACAAAGTTAAACTAAAGTATTTCCACATCACTCATGGCCCAAATTATATTTTATTAATTAATACATATTAATTGATGGCATATTTATTTAATGTATGCATATACTGTGTTCACATCAGTAAAAATTGTTATAAATTCAGTTAATATTTAATTGAAAATAATCTTTACATTCCCAGAATTTTCAAATGGTAAAAGCAAGCCCAGAAGTTAACGAATGGAAAACTGGTCTTAAATACATCCTAAAAAAAAAAAAAAAATATCACACACTTTTTCTGTATTTAGAAGTGCTTTAGAAATGCAAAAATACAATAGTTTTTTTTTTTTCAGAAATTAAGTTACACACTATAAAAAATAATTCCTAATAAATGAAAATTCAATGCCATGCTCTTGACATCATGCTAATGCTGCAAGTGTTAGTAATATGTCATTTGTACATGCTAACTTAAGGTTGTCAAACACCATTGCTTTACTGATTCTGAAAAAGTGGAGCAAAAATACATTTCCAAGATACACCTGGCACAAACAAAGAACAAACATTTATGCAAGTGCAAAATGAGATAATGCTTGAACTAAAAAAATGTGGAGAACAAAGACAGGCAGCCTTTCAGATCAACTAAATAGTCTGGCATAATTACCATTTTTATTTACATCTGTTGAAATTGCTTCTAAGTCTCAAACCAACAGCAATACAGCCCTTTTAACAAATTACAACAAGTTCTATCTTTTACCATTCAAAAACTACTAGCTTCATTCAGCAACAAAGAAATCACAAATCACTATACTAGAGTACTGTAAAATTTATTTCAGTTTTGTTTCTAAGGAAGCTTAAAGCTGGGCAAATTCTGAAAAAAAAATTACAAATCTGCTGACAATTTAAACACCTTATTGCAAAAGAACACATAAATGTCATGTACTCCTTTATCTTCTTAAAAAGCCTCTCAATATAATGTTACAAATTTTCCACAGTGAACTATGGGAATTTTCAGAATTACTACTCTTGCTTTCTTACTTCATTGCAATTATACAAATTTTGGAAACAAAGTAAGTTTTTGTGATGCTGAGATTGCTCGCTGCTGGCGTTATCTTCTCTTGCATACAGACATTGATAATAATGACTAGGATAGAGTAGTGCAGTGAAGACACAACAACGTGATTGGTTCAAGAGCTTTGTGGTTTTTTTTATTCCAAATCAAATCAACAAAGTGTCCAAATCAAAGTGTAGTGCTTTAAAAATAAATAATCCACATAAAAAGGTCCATATAATCCAATTTATGGGATTTAAAGTCAATCCATAAATAAATAAATAATCCTATGAAAGAAAAATTAAGGTTAAAACACAATTAAAATCAGGATGCTTTTATGCCCCCATTCTCCTGTGAGCCCCACTGTGTCTCCCATTCATCCACTAGGTCGCCACAGTGGGCAAGAGGCACAAACAAGTGTGGTGCACACACTGGTTGTCATCTTAGACACTTTAGTTGGTTAATGCTGAGCTGCTCACAGTTGGATCTTCATCATTCTGCCACTATCCTTTGGTCCAGTAGGCCCCATGGAACGCTCAATTGCTCCTGCTCTTACCGACTGCTTAAAAGGAGTGACCTGCTCGTGGACTGCCATTCCCCTCACTCCCCAGCGGAATGACTGACCGCCTTGCCACCAGTCTATCACACTAGCTCACACTCTATCTTCACTCTCTCTGCTCCAAACTGACTCTCTCAATTTTACTCCCACCTTTTTCTTCCACAATTCTCTCCTCTAACCTACTTAGGCTCCTTTATTAGTATTGTGGGTACAGGCAGCTTGATTAAAACTTGACAAGTGTCAATGAGGAAGCTGGTTGACTTGATCATTTTTGCACCTGAATACACGATCTATCAATTTCTCTATTAAACACCCCACGGCCACAAGGCTTTGCAGAAGCGTGGCATCCTACTGAGCCCAAATGCACTGTTTTTATACTAAAAACTGCACTTATACAGACCCCTAATGTGCTTCACCACACGTTACAATTACTTTTCTAGCTGATTTACACAAAAAGCAATTCCAAGATTTTTTTGTAGTGAAAATACAAAGTACACAGACAAATTAATCATGTATCACTCCTAATACAACTTGACCAGAAAAATATCTTTGCCAAATGACCTTCATTACTTTATTTTATATTATTGAAAGAGGTGAGAGGTCTACTCTATGTCACAACTTAGCTAATTCAATTAGCACTGCTTTCTATAAATCTACTCACTGGGAGCTACTACATCCATGTGAAAGTTTATACTGGAAAACCTGTATTTCCTGTCTCTGCGATAGATGAATGTAGTATTAAGCTGCATGCAAAACATATGTTATATTTTCTGGGGGGAAGAAAGGCATTTCAGATATTATTTTAAATGTTTATTAAAGGAGTAAGATGCCAAACAATTTTTGTTTCACACATTAACTACCAGTCTTAACTTGCACAAGCTGACATGCAACACATCATCTCCATGGAAATGGTTCTGCTACATACATAACTTGGACTAAGAACAATCAACACTACTTTAAAATACAGTGTCATGAAAAAATTTATTTTTTACATCATTATATATTTTTCCACATTGAAAGTTATATCTACATCCAAAATTTCAAATCCACTAATGAGTCCCTCAGCGAACAAATATTTACAATTTTTATTAAAGACAATACATTTATACTACACCCAATACCACAACTATCTATCATATAATAAAATGCTACTGTTTGTGTGTCCGGTCTGTCTGAGCAATCTGATTGGTCAGTTTGACTATGTTGACTCAGTGGTAGGGATGAAGATATGATATGTTGTGTGTGTTAAGTTCAATTCCTGATTGTGTAGATTTTTTTTAGATTTACAAAAATGCAAGTTACAATGGAGAATTTCAATGAATAACATACTGAATGACATTAAGTTGCTAATAGCTAAAGTGGCACAACATGATCTGCCAAAGACAGGAAGTAATTGCAAAAATACAAATTATATTTTTACAGTGGGTAATGGGGGCTCATCTATCACGGGTAGTAATCAAAAACCTGTTAGGAAGAAAGCAAAGTGTGTTGAAATGAAACAGTCTGAGAAGAAGGCTTTATGGAAACATGACTGAGAGGGGAAACACTGGGCAAGAAAGGATGAGACATATGAGGATACTGAGGAAAGACATAGAAAGAACAGTGAAGGGATATCAAATAGTTTTTAATTTATTCTGTTACCAGTCTTTGGGAGGTAACAAAGCTAGTATTAAATAAAATATAATTGGATCTTGAACTCAATAACTGGTTACACCTCCTTTGGCAGAAATAAACTTCATCAAGTTATAGATGACTCTGTATCCATTGCTATTGAGGGGTTTAGTCAATTCTATATGCAAACTTACTTCAATGCAACGCCTTTTGTCTATTTGCAAAGAGATCCTAAAACATCATCTTATTGTGGCTTAGGTTTTGACAAACCATAAATTCACCTGACCAATCCTCTGATACAGAATAGGAGTCATGATTCTTTCAGTAAAAGCAGTAATCTAACTCCTGATGTACGGACCTATGAGACAGGCCTTCATTGTATTCTGGGGCTGTTTGTCATTTCAAGAAACATTCTATGTTTTATTTTTGGGAAGATTTTGATAGGACTGCCACTACTGGGGATAACTACTTTCCCAGATTTCTTCAGTTTGGACAAATGGATCCAACTGTGTTTCAATAAATAACCAAAGCATTATAAATTGTAAAACTTCTCAGGAGTGTAGAAAATCAACAGCTTTTTCAGTATTTTGTCCACGGTATCACAGTAGGTCCATAATGGTGAATTGAGTTCACCCAATTAATTTAATTGATAAAGAAAAATGATCATTACTTACCTAATTCATCCCATAACTGCCTACACTTATCGGTCATACCCGTTCCTTGTTGCCTCCACAAAGACAAACGAGGATCTGCCATGAACTGTTCCGTTATTAAAGTTAACATTCGAGCACCATTTGAATCCCGCATCCTCAGCATCTCTCGCACCTGTAAAAATTATAAAAAAAATAAAGATGGTAAAATGCAAAAATTGTTTTGAAGAATCTCCTAATACTAAGTTCAGTATGTCACTGCAGATGAAAGCTACCATGCAAACAAAATTTCTGGGGTTCACGGTATTGTAAAAGACATAGTGGAAGAAAAGTGCTATTTCTAAACTGTTATTAAACCTATTTCACATTCAAATCAGGGAGCACCAAAGGTTTAAAATATGACTGTAGACCAAAACTATTTAAACGTTTATCATATACTAAAAAACTCCTTTTGAAACTGAAGGAAGGTGCAATTTGTCCTGTTCACAAAATTTTTGTAATGAAAGAAACACTGTTGAAAAGTACTAAATAACGAAAGCATCAAAACTGGAAGAGATGGTAAAATTTCAGTGGATGATTTATTTTATAATTACTAAGGGAAAGTCTACTAACTTTCTTATGCCAGTATGCTAACAGTTTTGGGTAACCTGTTTTTTTATGTTTGATATTAGCTTGCTTCTTTTTCGGAGGGGACTGGGCGGTCTCTTGGTCTGGAATCCCTATGGATTTTATTTTTTTTCTCCAGCCTCTGGAGTTTTTTTTTTTTTCTGTCCATCCTGGCCATCGGACCTTACTTATTCTGTGTTAATTAATGTTGACTTATGTTTATTTTTTTTGTTTCTTCTATTTTTCTATTCTTCATTTTGTAAAGCACTTTGAGCTACATTTTTTTTGTATGAAAATGTGCTATATAAATAAATGTTGTTGTTGTTTTTCACGTCAGTAAATTGTAATACAGAACAAACAAGTTAACTATATTTGATATATGTTTACCTAGTGACCATTTATCATTGCATTGTTTTCAAAAGTATTTTCATGTTTGCCTATCCGAGTTATTAAGTTTCTGACATGCCACATGCAGACCTTGATTATTAAAAAAAAATGTTTAATAACATCACAGCTACGTTAGTTTGTATATACTGACTAGGAGCAGGTGCCGCTGTATTGTTGCATTCCATTGAGAAGGCTCCTACTGTGCTATTTTCTGTCAGCATGGACTCTCCCACATTAACTCCAAGACAAGCATTTGCTCTTTCAAAAGCAGATTTCCATGTCAGTACAACACTAAATTTGTTCCAGTTAAAACAGCACTACATTAATCTTAAGATTTAAAGTGCTGGTTACAAAGGCCTATAAAAATGTGCTCTTTTAAACTTTATGTACCTATAAGATTTAAAGTGCTATTGTTTAGTTTGGTTTACAATGAGGACTCTTCCCTATAAAAATGTGCTCTTTTACCTCTTTTGATTGTTTTGATCTATTATATTTAAAGGTTTTCATCAGTGGAAAAGCTTATGAAGCTTAGGCAAGAATGTTTGTTTAAAATTTGAAAACAGAACAATATTAAAGAATTCTGCTATTGCTTCTTCATGATTCTGCTATTGTTTAGTTTAAAATTGCCCAGAACGGAAGAGTTTATGTCTTTGATGTCTTTAATTACACAAGAGTTCAGTTTATTGCAAAAGAATTGGAAAAGGCAAAAGAATTGGAAAAAGGCAAAAAAAAAAGGCTGAGACTGCAGCTGAAGTTGCTTTGTCTATAGCATCTGACCAGGCACCACTGCTGTCAGGCACAATGTTAATTACCTGCGCACTCACATTATGTGGGAGTTCAGGATACTTTGAAAATTTGAAAGTCTGCACAGAGTTGTGAAATTTGTTATTCTATGTAATTGGACATCCTCAAGGGGACCATATTAGCAACTCAGTTGTCGAATCTGTTATTCCCTTCCACTAGAAATTACATAATTTGCTGCTGGCTTTATAGGTCCTCAGCTGACTGCTTCCTTAAAGAGTACATATCAAATACCAATTTGATACTTTGTTAGTAAAAGTAAATGGATGTTTTTTTGGCTAAGCCAACCCTGTGATGGACAACTGCCAACACTACTATTAGCCCATCAAAATGGGCTAATTCATTATTTCCCCGTATTGCTGCTAGGTGGCAAATGTGTTTTCCTTTGTCAGTTAAAGATGTATTAGGCAGAACATCAAATGCTTTTAAAATCAAATATCCTTTGCTTCCAAAAACTGTGATCTGGTGTACATGAACTAGCATAGTCAAACTACTAAGAATACATGGTGTTTGGGGAGTGGGGAGGGGGAACCAGATCCCTGGCAGATTGTATAATTCATCTCTCATGGACAGCAATACAATTACATCCAAATACACCACTCTCTTGATACCGTTTCTTATACCTTAGCAAACATGGAATTAAGCTGCTTTCCAGAACCATAATAGCCACCTTGGGATAAGAATTGTTTCACTTGTTCTCTCACTTGCTCTTCATCCAAATGCCAGCAATTCTCATCATCAATACTAGCTCCAGCTGTAGGATCAGGAGCACCTACAAAGAAAATAAAGATGAAAAAAGAAAAGAAAAATCATATTTAACAAATTGAATAATTTAAAATTATCTATAACAATTGAGGGTCTCAAAAACCAATATTATGAAAGTAATTGCACAAATTAAAAGCCATTTTTACAAATATGTCAAATAACTTTACATACCTAATGTGAAGAAGAAATCATTTAAGTGGAAAAAAGTAACAGTATACTAATGTAATACTCTTCAGCTAATACTATAGCAAGAAGTCAAAAAACTAAAGTGGTTGATCTTTACATTCTTAAACAGTAAAAACTTAAATGTTTTTAAGCAAAAACGCTGCTAGTGTCCAGTCTGGGTAACTACTAGCTTTGTGAATATTAAAGCCCAAAAGAATGGAGTGATCAGTGCCAGTTTCTCCAACATATATAAAAAACATGCTACATGTCAGCTTTTTGACAAGTGAAGCGAACAAGTGCATTCTCACACTCAAGCCATAAAATTTAAACAGCCACCACAAACAAGGGTGGATTATTAGGTGCTTTTTGATTTCACTACTCTTGCACTAAAAGGAGCAGTGGAAGTCTGGTAAGGGATTGATTATTTTAAACATATTCCAGCAGAATTTAACATGTCAGCAATTAATCTTTACCAATGTGGTGTAAAAAAGCCAAAAAGGCCAATGATACAATAAGATAATAGGTTTATTTTAAGCTCACAATCCATAATAACCAAGTTATCATTAACCAAAAAATAAAGATGACAAAACAACAGTACTTTATTGGTTTTTTACCGAATAAAAAATTTAGCACTTAAATAAAAACTGATCCTTTTCCCTTTACAAATAATAAATTCATGTACCTACAAGCACCAAGAAGCAGGTAGGAATTATCGTGCCTGGGCCCAGCAAAGTAGCACAAATAGGACATTAGGATGCCAGCCCTTGTTGACTCAAATAAGCCCCACCATTTTTGCAAATCAATAGGTGATAGACCTATCTCCGTGTCTGTCTCTCTCTCTCTCTGTCTGTCTGTCCCTGTCTGTCTGTCTCCCTCCCTCATCTCGGTGGCTCTCACTCTTGGATTGAGAGATGCTTACTTGGAAGATTGGTGGACATGTTCAATTCACAGTCTAAAGTCGGGAACTACTGTTAACCCTTCAATCTGAGGATGAATACACTGTTGCTGTGAGATAACTTACATGAGTTGCAGTAACAATCAGAAATCCTATGATTTTTAAACATTGTTCTGCTCTGCTTTTAAACATTTTTGATGATGCAACCTTTTTAGGGCTAAGAACCATTATTGCATTCATCGCAAGTGAACTAATACTTGACCATAGTTCTCTCATCAGCATAAAACAGGAGTTTGAGATTCATCCAGTGAGATGAGGCTTTCCAAACCTTCATTGTACAGCGTTAGTGATGCTTAGTCTCTACAAGCTTATCATTTATGTTGTGCTGCAAAAAGCTAAATTTAGTTGGGTTGTCAGTTACCATACTACATTGTCCATAGCAATCATTTTCAGTACCACCGTTGAGCTCACAAGTGTTCAGTGAATAACTGTAACCCACCTGTTGCTTTGCAAAATGATCTATTTTCTACATTAGATCTTTTGTTGGCTGTATGATTTTTTTTTTCCCATAAATGTGTCACATGTGAAAATATCAGCAAAGACGCTGCAAATATATATGCAAAGCCCCTCAAATCTCTACTCTAGTATTTCCTCAAAACTGAAAATCTTCCCATGGGTACTTCTCTACCTTTTTAAACAGCATTGCTTGAATGTACTAAGATGTCCCTCACTGAGCAGTCGAGAGCAGGTGCATTTGAGGAAAAGAAAACGGGCTGGCATTTTACATTTCACTAACATTTTTCCATATTGTTTATTGTGAGTGGGAGTGGTTTTATAGTCATCACAACAGTATAGTCTAATTCTGATAGCAAGGAGCAAAACATCTTTGTAGTCTTTACAGTAGGGTGAGAGGGCAGTGGTAGCCTTAAGTCAAGTGTGCAATGTTTTTGTATCTTGTTTCACTGCATCATCACTGTACAAGAGAGTTGTGACCAAATACAACTTTAACTTACAGAGCATTTGCACAAGCAATCATCATCATCATAATCACCGGTTTAATTGTCATTTTCCAAGTTTGCTGAACTTGGCTGATTGTCTCACAAATCTTTTTCCTCTAATCTTTGTTGGCCTCAGCATATTTAATGGTGAAATGCATATCCCTATGGGCCTCAAAATCCCCTACCACTACCAATTACTCCATCAAGGTGCACCACTTCATTCAGTCATCCTTTGCCTTTTGCTGTACATACCCAGACCACATTACTCAGCTTTACCTTATCATAATATATAACACCTGCACATCAAACCATTCATCTTCCTTTCAGTCTGTGTTACTCAACATGTACATCTAATCATTCTCACCGCTCGGCTTCCCAGGTTGGCTTCATGTTCCATTTTTATTGGCCAGGTTTTACTCCCATACAGCATCCTTTCTCTTCTCTTACAACATGAAAAATGTCAACTCTAATTGTTGCTCAAAAGTACACAGTGTAAAAAACAGTAAAACCAGTTGATCACATTTATAGAGAATTTCAAAAGAAATGGTCTTGAAAAATTCAATTCACAGTATTTATGTTTGCACTGAATTAATTTCCTTTTGTTAATTCTGACCGTGAACTATGTTTTGGTCCATGCCACTTCTAATGACAGACTTTTTATATACATCAGGTAATTCTGATAAACACTTGTTTGGCAAAAGAAAAGTAAATTAATGTGAAACTCCAATCAACAAATCATAAAAAATTAAATGTATTTGAATAGTGTACTAGAATGTTTATTATACAGTGAAACATTAATGGAATGTAAATGGAAATCCATCCATCCATTTTCTAACCCGCTGAATCCGAATACAGGGTCACGGGGGTCTGCTGGAGCCAATCCCAGCCAACACAGGGCACAAGGCAGGAACCAATCCAGGGCAGGGTGCCAACCCACCGCAGGAGACACACAAACACACCCACACACCAAGCACACACTAGGGCCAATTTAGAATCACCAATCCACCTAACCTGCATGTCTTTGGATTGTGGGAGGAAACTGGAGCGCCCGGAGGAAACCCACGCAGACACGGGGAGAACATGCAAACTCCACGCAGGGAGGACCCGGGAAGCGAACCCGGGTCGCCTAACTGCGAGGCAGCAGCGCTACCACTGTGCCACCCCGTAAATGGAAAGGAGTAAGATATTTTAATAAAATAATAAACTAACCAACCAACCATGTATTCATTTGCGGCAGACAGAAAATAAAACACTTTTTTTTCCCCAATAATTTTAGTAGGACCTCTGGTAATCTTGGAAAACAAAATGGGATAAGGGATCATCTAGAACTTAGGCCAGCTCTGAAAAAAAATCAAACAAAGAGAACCTACAAATGCTTAATTCAAAAATAAGCCAGGGAAATTCAAAGATAATTTTATATGTTCCTCCTTTAATATGCAGTATACAAGTGAAACCTTGATCCTGTGTTTTCTGTACTTTAATTAGCTTTAAAAACAATGAGGTTATACTGTATTTGTGTATAACTATTTTACCAACATTACATGTTCTTTTAGAGGTCGAACAGTGTTAAACAATCTGCTGAAAGATGTGTAATAAGGTGTAATTTCAGGAGTATGATTGTACTATTTTTTTGCATGCTATTTTAGTTAATGAACTATTGACTAGAAATAGGAGAACATAGCAAAACTAAAAAAAACTCCATATAATAATGAACAGATGGGAAATAAACCAAACTGAAAATGTCTGTTTGGGCTTTATTCTTACAATGTCACTAATGGTCAATCAGTATATGGTTTAAAAGAAAATGCAAGTATACACAGTAAAACAATAAAATTAGACAAACCATCTATTCCATGGTACATTTGGTGGCATTAGTCAACAAACCAAACTCTTATTTAAGCAACCTACAAAAGCACTACTGTAAAACTGTCCATTAAAATTATGAATTATTAAATGTCCATTCTACCAGTCTGTTTGTATGGATCACTGAATTCTCATTCTCTAAGAATTTTCTACCAGCAATTAGTTCAATCTCCATTTAGAAATTATGTATTTTTTTTTATACCAAACCCCCCAAGACATTTAAATAACACACAGTGACTATATTAAGATACTTAAAGTTTAGAAAACAATAGATACGATTAGAAAGTCATAAGGTTTGCATAAAATTTAAAAAAATATCAAACAGCTAGTAAAAAATATATAATGACAACATAATTAGAAACTACAAATGTAAACTTTTTCCCCTTTTATAAAAATGGAGAACAACAAGAAAATGTTGTCCAAGTTTTATGTAAGTGACTCAAGGAATACTGAACTATCAAATGATGTGCCATCTGCAGGCTTGCCCTCTAGAACCCCAGAAGAAGACAGCATTTTGCTACCGTGCTTTCCCAATTTCTCTTTCTTGTATTGGTGTCTTGTCTAAAGAACACCTCGGCTACCTTACCTGACCTGACATGTTCTACCACCCACTACTTTAACACAGTGGCATTTTCAGAAGTGCATCACTTGTCTGTTCCTGGAGGTGTCATGCAGGATTTTACTTTATCATCTTTAAGGTTCTGTTTCCCAGAAAAATATTTGTCATCTGGTACCCCTTCAATTTATATGTATAATAAATGCTTTATCAAAGCATTACATAAAATTGAGTTTAATTAACTCTTGATAAAATTAACTCTTCACTTTTCAGAACAGGTTGGTTAGGCCTAATAGTCAAGATTTTGGCTATAACTAGTTTACTGTCTAAGTCAGTCACTATGCCTGCCTGTGTAAACATTAAATAAACATGCATTTTCATAAAGATCTCTGGTATATTTTATATGTTTCTATAACAAGACATTGTTTCGGAAAATTCTACCAGAACACAAATTAATCAATTTTAAGCAAATGAACGCACATTTTATTTGAATATACTCACATGAAAACTTACCAGGCAATAAAATGATGTATTATTATCATGTCTTACCATGGACTTGGTTGATTTCTGAATTGGATGACAAAATTTCATCTGCCAGTTTCTGAGCAGTGGGAAGAACTTCAGTGTGATGTGCAGTGATTAAATACTGCACAAATTTCTGTAGCTGGTCCCTGTTCATCTGGAATAGAGTCTCTGAAATGGGAAGACGCAATTTGACCTGATCTGGTTTGCGAATCCGGTAGAGTGAGAGCGCCACCACATGAGCACAGTAGAAAATGTCTTTGTTCCCACAGCCACATGTTACCGATGTGATTTTGCATCGGTCAAAGCTGATTGCCACCTTATAAGTTGTCTCTGGTTCCGACTGGGTGGCAGGCTCTGTCACTGTTCCACTGAGATGAAAACCTGAAGGAAACAAAGAACAGTATTGTTTTTAAGGGAAGACAGTAATGTTTTCAGTGATAATTTTATATTTCAGTTAATAAAACTCAACTATCCTTTTCTTTGTACTCATCTAAGGCCACAGCTTATTCCAATTCTAACACACAGCAGATCATGATTCTCCCTGTTCAGGTTATATATTAAACTGTTAATCAGTTTATAATTTATGTCCCCCTATAGTCCTCTTAAAGGCATGCACTGGTAAGGGTCTGAAATTTTGGGGCAATGATCTAGAATATAACCCAGCACAAACAGATACAAGATGGGCATCCTCCTCGCTTTGTTTTGGTCTTGTACTACTTAAACCATATTTTCAGACAATAAACTCACTTCACAATTAAGAGTTTAATTTCAGGTGATGGAAGGCTGCTCTAAGAACCACTTCACCCAAATAACACCTTACAGTAAATTAATAAAACTAAATTGTAGATGTCCAAAAAAATACAGTAAAAGACTGCAGGACCAAATTCCATAAGAGGCTGTGTAAAATACAATACCCCATTTTAGTACATCCTTAAAAGAATTTCTCTTTGTGTAGCTAGTTAAGAAAAATTAGACATTTCTAAAAAGTATCAAGAAAAAAAAAAGCCAAATTTAAGCAGATTCAAAAAACAAATCGACTTAATTTAAAAGGACAATCAGACATTTTTCATATTGGTATACTGAAACAAAATCAACATTTAAAAGTATTTGCATATACACATTAATGAAATTAGGTGCACTACTGCTTCATCAAGCTTTGTTGAATGTCTTCTGTGGGAAAGGCATTCATGCAGATTCACTGACATGTTAGTTTCTCATAGAGTAAGGCATGGTTTAATGCTGATGATTATAAATTTGCCCCATACAAGTGTTCAAAGAAGTTTGTGTGTGTGCTTGTGTGTGTCCCCGCATGCAAGCCCTGGCAATCCAGTCGTTTCTTGACTTTTCCTAATTGCTGCCATCACCTCAAGACCACGTAGGCCTACTGAGAAAGTAGATTTAGAAAAAGAAACAAACAAAACAAAAAAAAAAATGAATACGCCTAATCTGGGACGATGTGGAGGATGCAGACCTTCCATGCTCATTTCACAGTGAACAAAGACAATACAAGTGACAAGTAGGCAGACAGCACAATTGAAAACATACCAAATATCTGGAAATTTACAGAAAAGTAACAAGTGCAACAAAACTTTTAAAATACTTTGCAGCTGACTAGGTTTTAAATATTGCAAAATAAAACCAAAAAGTGTTTATTTTGCATTTATATAGCATTTCAGCCACACAGTATGTTTTTAGTATTCTTATATATATTTTGCACACTGTGTATATGTATATTTTGCATTTCTCTGAAGATATTAAAAAAAATACAGATCTAGTTTACACTTAGACATCACTCGCATAAAAAAAACCTTTATTCTGAATAAATTGTAAATCTAGTTATTAAACAGTCTTACTATACACATGAATAACATTCTGTCTTCCATGCCCTAATCCACTTCCTAGTGTTTATCTCTTGTTTAAATAATAAAATACAAGCTACTAAAATGCACAGCTTCAAGGGACATTTTAACCCAAACAAAAATGAGGAGAGTTGCCATAATGCAAATTAGAAAGCTGGGATTAGAACACATGAAGGAAATTTTAACTCAAGGTTGATTTGTTACATTACTAGTTAGCCACAACAAAAACAAGAGCTTTTCAAAAAAAATATCCACCATCACTGAAAGAATACATTGATGATGTATGGATGAGATTTTTTTTAGCCATGGATAAGATCTCATGTGAACTTGGAGCTCTCCCAGGAGACGGTTTTCAACTTAAATTGGGTGTTAATGAACTGAATGGGGGAAGGTAGAATGAAGGAGGTTAGACTACTGCGGGAAAGAAAATCTTTTTTTCCTGTAGTACCAATTCTTCAAAATTTATGTGCAGTTTATCAGTGCTACCTAAACTGCACAGTTGTTAAATATATACTGTAATTTTCTGTATTAATTAGTGGCACATAATAACAATTACAAATAGCAAGTTTCTATTCTTCTCCATAGCTGCTCGGCCACAATGACAGTGTTTACTTAAAATACAAGTGAGAATTTATTTCATGCAACAAATAAACTTTATCAAGGCAAAGACAGTTATAAAAGTTAATTTGAAGTTTTAGTACTGTCTTGACAAGAGGTTTGTTTCATGCAAATGAAAAACTCAAAAGTTCTTCCTTGTATGGTTAACAAGTCCCCAATTGAGATTAAAATTATATTCCTTTTGTTCCTCTAAATTTAGTATGATTTTAATGATAAGCCTCAAAAAGGGAAAAAAAGAGCTGCACAATGTTTTGAAGGATGTAGAGATTTTTTGCAAGCCTCTTTAGTTACAGGGAGGAGTGGTGGCTCTGAGGCTAGGGATCTGCACTGGCAATCGGAAGGTTGCTGGTGCAAATCCAGTAAATGCCAAAAGGGACTCTGCTCTGTTGGGCCCTTGAGCAAGGCCTTTAACCTGCAATTGCTGAGCACTTTGAGGAGTGAGAAAAGCGATATATAAATACAAAGAATTATTATTATTGTTACAGATCACTATTTCATACATGTATATGTTTAAAATTTAACATACATAAGTAAAATATATATTGTCATTTCTTTTAATTGTTCAAAATACAAATTCTACCTTTCGCCTTAACATTGAATGTTCTATATACATTGCCCATGTAGAATTAAATTGATTAATTGAGTTGGATTATAAAATTTACTAATCACAATATAGTTTATCACTTAAAAACTGACTTTCACTATAGGTTGATATAATGGAGAAAAATTTACTTTGTACATGCGTAACAATTTTTTAATGCTCAATCTCCCTTAAATCTGAAAATAATATTTTTTCAGATATAATTCAGTTAGTTATGACTGTCTCTGATTTTCTTTTCTGTTAAAATTCTTTGCCTAAACTCAACCGCAGAATGTGTTAGGTTTTATCAAGCATTTCCTTGTATTGTCCACTTTAGTTCTCTCTCTCTGTAGACGTCTTCCAGTCCCAAACACAAACATCCCTGAAGCTTTCTTACTTACCAGTACACTTTTCAGTGCTGTGATTCTACCAAACACAAAATAGTACTGAAGCCAACAGGTGCACTTTGGTCACAATACATAGTCTTCTATCTTTTGCTAACAGAATGTTAGGTTATACAGCACGAGGTGTGGAGTACAAGTCCAAGGAGGTTATGCTCAACCTTTATAATGCACTAGTGAGGCCTCATCTTGAGTACTGTGTGCAGATTTGGTCTCCAGGCTACAAAAAGGACATAGCAATACCAGAAAAGGTTCAGAGAAGAGACTTTTTTTTTAAATTAACTCATCAAGAACACCGTTGGAAACTTGTTAAGGCTAAATTTTGCACAAACATTAGGAAGTTTTTCTTTACACAAAGAATGATAGATACTGGGAATAAGCTACCAAGTAGGGTGGTAGACAGTAAGACTTAGGGACTTTCAAAACTCAACTTGATGTTTTTTTTTGGAAGAAATAAGTGGTTAGGACTGGCAAGCTTTGTTGGGCTGAATGGCCTGTTCTCGTCTGGAATGTTCCAATGTTCTAATTTGGACTGCGATGTTCTCACATGCCATCTGTCAAACTGTATTTAATATCCAATACAAGCTGTTCCTATATAAAATGATGGGTTTCATCTTGCCACAGCACTGTGATGTTTACCAGATGTGCCTTAATTTACTCTGCTAGATTTTTGTTTTTTATTTCCACATGTGAATCTGGACTATTTTTGTCCATTTCACAAACACTTGCAATCTCAGGAAAGGAGGGGTAAATTAAATTGTTGAAGGTATATGCGAGTAGGTGTATACAGTTAGTTCCATAAATATTTGGGCAGAGACAACTTTTTCTAATTTTGGTTCTGTACATTACCATAATGAATTTTAAATGAAACAACTGAGATGCAGTTGAAGTGCAGACTTTCAGCTTTAATTCAGTGGGTTGAACAAAAAGATTGCATTAAAATGTGAGGCAACTAAAGTATTTTTTTTTAACACAATCCCTTCATTTCAGGGGCTCAAAAGTAATTGGACAATTGACTCAAAGGCTATTTCATGGGCAGGTATGGGTAAGTCCGTCGTTATGTCATTATCAATTAAGTTGATAAAAGGCCTGGCGTTGATTTGAGGTGTGGTGCTTGCATGTGGAAGATTTTGCTATGAACAGACAATATGCGGTCAAAGGAGCTCTCCATGCAGGTGAAAGAAGCCATCCTTAACCTGCGAAAACAGAAAAAACCCATCCGAGAAATTGCTACAATATTACGAGTGGCAAAATCTACAGTTTGGTACATCCTGAGAAAGAAAGCAAGCACTGGTGAACTCAGCAAGGCAAAAAGACCTGGACGTCCACGGAAGATAACAGTGGTGGATGATTGCAGAATCATTTCCATGGTGAAGAGAAACCCCTGCACAACAGCCAACCAAGTGAACAACACTCTCGCGGGGGTAGGTGTATCGATATCCAAGTCTACCATAAAGAGAAGACTGCATGAAAGTAAATACAGAGGGTGCACTGCAAGGTGCAAGCCACTCATAAGCCTCAAGAATAGAAAGGCTAGATTGGACTTTGCTAAAGAAAATCTAAAAAAGCCAGCACAGTTCTGGAAAAACATTTTTTGGACAGATGAAACCAAGATCAACCTCTACCAGAATGATGGCAAGAAAAAAAGTATGGATAAGGCATGGAACAGCTCATTATCCAAAGCAAACCACATCATCTGTAAAACACGGTGGAGTCAGTGTGATGGCTTGGGCATGCATGGCTGCCAGTGGCACTGGGACACTAGTGTTTATTGATGATGTGACACAGGACAGAAGCAGCGAAATTTATTCTGAGGTGTTCAGAGACATACTGTCTGCTCAAATCCAGCTAAATGCAGTCAAATTGATTGGGGGAGTTTCATGATACAGATGGACAATGACCCAAAACATACAGCCAAAGCAACCCAGGAGTTTATTAAAGCAAAGAAGTGGAAAATTCTTGAATTGCCAAGTCAATCACCTGATCTTAACCCAACTGAGCATGCATTTCACTTGTTGAAGACTAAACTTCGGACAAAAAGGCCCACAAACAAACAGCAACTAAAAGCCGCTGCAGTAAAGGCCTGGCAGAGCATTAAAAAGGAGGAAACCCAGCATCTGGTGGTGTCCATTAGTTCAAGACTTCAGGCTGTCATTGCCAGCAAAGGGTTTTCAACCAAGTATTAGAAATGAACATTTTATTTCCAGTTATTTAATTTGTCCAATTACTTTTCAGCCACTGAAATAAAGGGATTGTGTTAAAAAAATGCTTTAGTTGCCTCACATTTTTATGCAATCTTTTTGTTCAACCCACTGAATTAAAGCTGAATGTGTGCACTTCAACTGCATCTGAGTTGTTT
The DNA here is from genome assembly GCF_016835505.1 of Polypterus senegalus. Lineage (NCBI taxonomy): Eukaryota > Metazoa > Chordata > Cladistia > Polypteriformes > Polypteridae > Polypterus > Polypterus senegalus. Next base: position 92,436,984 of record NC_053167.1, on the reverse strand, counting down.
CATTTAAAATTCATTGTGGTAATGTATAGAACCAAAATTAGAAAAAAGTTGTCTCTGTCCAAATATTTATGGACCTAACTGTAGGTGTATGGGGAGTCTTGGGGACATTATTGTTACATGTACAGAGTATCAAGCCAGAGTAAGAATGTGGTAAAATGCATCAAGAGTTTAATTAATAAATAAAAAAAAAACACAACAGGACCTCACAATTTTGGGTGCAGGAGCACTCCACTGCCAAAAGATGCCACTGGGGAATGTTCAAGGTGCTTTACTGCCCATTACATGCAGCCATGGTTAGGTCAGCTCTTCCCCTTTGACATTCCATGAGTCGTTTGATAGGGAACTGGCACCCAAACAAATAAAAGAAGCCTGGGGAAAGAACAAAGGGAGCTGATGGCTGAGCTCACAAAGGTTGGTCAAGAAGATGACTGTTCCGTTAAATGATTTCTGAAGCAGAGAAGTCAAGAGGTAGGTGGAAGGAGCAGAGATCATGAAAAAGAATGCTAGACATTAAAAGAGAAAATCACTTGTGGCCAGGAACTTCACAATCTTTGGACCCACAGACCACCAAGGAAGGCAAGCATGGGGAAGCTGGATCACCATGGGGAAAGGTGGCCAGGACCCTGGAGGGTGTTAGAGTGCTGGACACTGAGGGAGGTAAAAGCGTAGGGACAATGCATCACCGAAGAAGGGTGAGCATCTATAGCTAAGTATGGGAATATCTCAGACCTTTGAGTTTTTATAGACTATTTCTTTTTTTTTTCTCTAACCCTTGTTGGATTGCTTATTAATTGATTTTAAACCATTTTATTTCCTATGGGAAAATCCAACACAACTCAAAGGAATCAACTATCCCCACATATATAAGAATCAAATCAATAAACTGGCTGAAAAAACAGATGTGTAAAAAAAAAAAAAGCTGTCTGTAAATAAGACAACTCCTCTCCATCCACAATAAAAAGGAAATTGTTGCAACTGCTTCACAAATGACGAGTCTATGTGATGTACCATCTAATGCATAGTTTACTTTTTGTATCAGTAAAAGGAGTGGAATCTTAAATAGGTGAAATTCTTAAATAGGTGAAACGCTGGACTTAAGTTCTCATCCCATAGCGATTAAACTCTGTGAAACTGTTAAGGACAAAAATAAAAATGTAGTAACATGTCCTGAAATTTTTGCTCCTTCACATTGGTTCTTCTGTTTTTTTTCAGTTCTATATTGAAAGCATCTCTAATAACTTCCAAATATAATTTTAGTTTGAATACACAAAAAATAAATCAAAGCAAACAACTTCAGTGAAATAACCAATTTTCACGAATTAAGAATTTATTGCACACATTCAGGATCCCATTCTTTTTTCCAGTCAATACGCTGTCTTGGCACTGTTGATAAGAAACATTACCAGATAGTCCCAACATTTGGGAACAAGCAAATGCTACTAAATTCCTGGTGAAGTTAAGTGGGTAATTTCCCTGGTTTTATGTGTAAAATTTGCCATTATGGGACTTTTTAAACAACAAATGATCACAACACAACCCATTTAGGAGGACCTATACATTTTACTGTGTACCTTGAAATGGGTTGCTCATGTTAATCAATGGCATATAATCTCAAATTAATTTACTAAGACTTTTATATTGTAACACAGCAAAATGTAAAAAAGTCCAAAATATACTCTTCACAGAAACTTACATGAGAGACACTTAAAATTTCCTGTAGATTAGTATTAGTCCATCAATATTAACCCCCCTTGCAACACATTTGCCTTTTTGTTGTGTCCATGTTCTTTTCAGGTAACTGAATGAAACGGAATGGAGTAGCATTAGGGATTGAGACCATGATAATGGTACACCCAGAATAGATACAAATACAGAAAAACTGTCTTTCTGGTACATTACAAGATGTAAACAAGTAATTGAAACATGCTCTAGGTGGGCCTATGTAGTAGTTAGTACAAAAACAAGTATGCTTTTGTAGCCTTCTTAAAAGACCCTAACAGTGCCTGGGTGTCATTTTACTTGTGCATTTATGGTGTTCTATACTACACTTTTAGTCTGTCAGAATGTTAAGGATGCCTTTGTCCATCAGCTGAATGCTTGTTTCACCAACCTGGTAAACTGTACTCAAGCTAAGGTACTAAGCTCAAATTAACAAAGGCTACAGCACATAGATATTCTACAAAAAACAGCAACCTATTAAAACAAAATAAAGTTGGATGTAACCTATGCTCATTCAGATGTGTATAAATGTATACCTTAATATTTTATATCTTGAAATACTGGCAAAAGACAGCATTAAATGTACCAAAATAAATGTTTAAGTATGGTTCCGTCTATTGTAGTGCATTTACAACAAGTATGATAGTATTTTAAGCATGTTTTTGTCCGAACTGCTGGAACTACAGATCAACTATAGGCTGGCAGAAAAAGGAGAAATCTTGAAGTTTGAACTGGCCTTGAGAAAAACTAATCACTTTGATAAAGAGGCATATTTTACATTATACTACCCTGACCACTCAAAAGAAACCCATATAAAACAATCTGTAGGTCCCAAGTACACAGAGATATAGAAGTTAATGAGAAATTAAACTCGTACTGTAAAAACTATAAAATGTCCAGATAGACTAGTTTTTTTTTTTTTTTGCAGAAGCATGATAGTCTTTGGATATAAAACCTAGAATATGGAAACAATTCCTCTTTATTTTGAAAAGAAAAAAAAAAACTACAAGACGGTGGCGTCAACTGGAGTATCTGCCCTTGCCTTTTAAAAACTCTGTTCCAACGTTTCAGCTTTGAATTAAGGAATGTTCATGGTTATAGGATTCTAGAGTACAGTATGTGGAAAAGACTACACATAAAATCTTATAAATTTAATGTAACAGAAATTGAAGACAGAATTAGGTGCATCTAAAGCACCTCTGACTCGCAGGTTCCAGGTAATTCTTGTTTTGACCATTCTAGGAGTTAGCTGTGATTTATTTGTTACAAATACCAAAGTAGCCTTGCAATTTTAAGGAACGATAGCAATTCCAGGTGAGATCTGAAAATCTGCACTATAACTCAGCAACTGACATCAAAGTCTCTCCAGTAGAAAAGAAAATGTTATTAAATTATTATTCTTATTAATATTATACAAAATTATTGTCCGTCTGTTATACCTTCATTGTTATCACTCTTTAATTTAATATTGTTCTTTATCAGTATGCTGCTGCTGGAGTATGAATTTCCTCTTGGGATTAATAAAGTATCTATCTATCTAAACAATGGTTGAGTACTGTATTCCTTCCTTGATTTAACCAATGGTTTTTTTGCACAATGTATTCAAATCACAAAGAAGCATTTGAGACGTACACAACACCATGAAAGAGTAGCTGAAGGAAACAAATCCAATACAAAATGGCAGATGTTAAAAACTACTCCTTTTTAACTGCACTGCTCTCCCCTGAATTTTTTTGTGTGGTGGAACAAGGGCAATCACTAAATCATAAAAGTATTGTAATACTCATGACTACAAAACTTAAAATTGCATATATTAATTATTTTCTTCTTTCTTAGAAGCCCAACTGTTGGCAGTTTTTTCATAATCAAACTCACTTGTAATTCGGAATGAATCTGAGAAATCTTGTCGGATTATTTATTCCAAATCATGTGATGGCTCAAGCTATTTTTTATTCTTTCACAAGCAGAAAACCCCCTTTAACTTTCAGCTGCACTCACAGGTACTGTATGACCAGTCCAAAAAAACAGGTAGCTTTGGTAAGTTTAGATACAAGTGTTTCAGCTCAGGGCCTGTTATTTATCCAGCGTCTCAGAATTACTCCTATGAAATGTATTCAACGTCAGTCTAGGATAACAATTTGTCCTACCACAGAATAGGACAGGAAACATATTTAGGGAGTGTCCTACTTTTATCCAAATCTAGGGTGAAAGAACGTCATCACAATTTTACAGTAGTGCAAGATGCAAAATATTACGCACTAAGATGTTTTGCAGTTTCCTTGGAAATCATGATGACGCATTGTAATTTTCTGTTACTAATTCTATAGGTTCAGCACAAATAAGAATATTGGAAGAAGAAGGAAAACATGAGTTGCCCATAATCTTAGCCCCTTCACAACAACTTCACATATACTCAGCAAAAAAAGAAACGTCCCTTTTTCAGGACTGTGTATTTCAACAATAATGTTTTAAAAATCCAAATAACTTTACAGATCTTCATTGTAAAGGGTTTAAACAATGTTTTCCATGCATGTTCAATTAACCATAATCAATTAATTAACATGCACCTGTGGAATGGTCGTTAAGACCTTAACAGTTTACAGAAAGTAGGCATTTAAGGTCACAGTTCTAAAAACGCAGGATACTAAAGAGACTTGTCTACCGACTGTGAAAAACACCCAAAGAAAGATGCCCAGGGTCCCTGCTCATCTGCGTGAACGTGCATTAGGCATGCTGCAGGGAGGCATGAGGACTGCTGATGTGGCTAGGGCAATAAATTGCCATGTCCGCACTGTGAGACGCCTAAGACAGCGCTACAGGGAGACAGGAAGGACAGCTGATCATCCTCGCAGTGGAAGACCACGTGTAACAACACCTGCACAGGATCGGTACATCCGAATATCACACCTGCGTGACAGGTACAGGATGGCCACAGCAACTGCCCGAGTCACACCAGGAACACACAATCCCTCCATCAGTGCTCAGACTGTCCGCAATAGACTGAGAGAGGCTGGACTGAGGGCTTGTAGGCCTGTTGTAAGGCAGGTCCTTACCAGACATCACCAGCAACAACGCCACCTATGGGCACAAACCCACTTTCGCTGGACCAGACAGGAGTGGCAAAAAGTGCTCTTCACTGATGAGTCACGGTTTTGTCTCACCAGGGGTGATGGATGGATTCGTGTTTATCGTCGAAGAAATGAGCGTTACACCGAGGCCTGTACCCTGGAGCGGGATTGATTTGGATCGATGACTAGGGCCATTCCCCCCAGAAATGTCCAAAAGCTTGCAGGTGCCTTGGTGGAAGAGTGGGGTAACATCTCACAGCAAGAACTGACAAATCTGGTCCAGTCCATGAGGAGGAGATGCACTGCAGTACTTCAAGCAGCTGGTGGCCACACCAGATACTGACTGGTACTTTTGATTTTGAGCCTCCCTTCATTCAGGGACACATTGTGAAACATTTTTAGTTTATGTCTTATGGTGTCGACTCTTTTAGTGTTCATACAAATATTCAAGTTTACTGAAAGAAAAAATAGTTGAAAGTCAGAGGACGTTTCTTTTTTTGCTGAGTATATAATACTGGCTCATTTCTTGTTAGATCAGTCAATGGTCCACACACTTCAGATTCTAAAATTTTGTGGGGTGTTGGGATCTTGTCGATTTTATCCACCCTCATTTTTTCATCAAATTTCACAAGTCTATATCTCTAGAACTAAATGACTGAACAGGCTTAGACTCTGCAAACTGCTGCATTAATTGGTATAGTATGTGACTAAATTAAAACATTTGGTCCAGATTATCCTTCATGGTCAAAGAAGCCCCTTGAAAGTGACCAAAATTTTATTTAAAGTTTAAGCCTTCATAACACATACTGTATTTGTAACCGTTTTTTTTTCCCTCCTTATTCAGATAAATATATAGGCTTTCTGAAAAAACAATAAACAGTAAAGTAATAGTATCAGGGTTTGAACAACAATCTCTCACACCCAAAAGATCATTTTGGATTTCATTTTCAGAGCACCCTAACAGCATATGGGAATATGCAGGTAATTTGTAAAATATTTTTCATATACTCTACTTAGCCCCTTCTTTCACAAAACATAAAGCATGCTTTTCTTATGCAAATCTTTCATGTTTATTTTCCATCCTAAATATAGACTCAATGTGCCACGTGTAAATTAAGGTTAATCATTGAGTTTTCAATCAGTAGGTTATCAAAAAATGTCAAACTTTTTTTCCTATGAAATGACGCTATCCTATCTTATGTGGCTGAACAGAGAATGCAATTCTCCACGGCAAAAAGAGAACCTGGTACTGGAGAATACCATTGTTGCATCTCTACAGAAGATGACAAACACAAAGTCAGCCAGGGGTCTGGTGAAGACAGTCAATTGACTATCCGAATATTCAACACTGAAGCAGCAGCTGAGATCCTGTGCTCTTACAATCACACTCCTGATGGATCAGATGCATCACTCACATTAGACCACTGTCCTATTGGAGGCTATGTTGGGTACATGTATGATGAAAAATGTTGGATTGGTGTGATATGTGACAAGAGTGAAGCGGAATCAGACATCCTGATATGATATTTGTTGGGTGCTATTATAGTGTGTCATTACACTGCTACAATGGTCAGTGGGAGGCAAGACCATCTTGATCGCAAAGACTGCTCTTTGATTGAAACAGAAATGAAATGGGCCACATTCCTGCAACTGTAATACCAAAATGTTAACATTTCATTATAACTAGTGTTGTATTTAATGATAAATCAAGCAGCTGTTGTTCATGTGTTGTGCCGATTGTGCCTTTGGTGATTTATTTTGTTTTTATTAATTCTATAACTAAGGTAGTGATGAAGAACTTTGTGATTATCATTACTGACAAATGGCAAATTTAACCCATGTTAAGAATGGAAAATAAAAATCAAAGATTCACATAAGAAAAGTAAGACTTTTTTTTGAGAAAGAAGGGACTATGAAGGATAAAGGAAAAATAATTTTAAAAATGTCTGGACATTCCCACAGTGCATTAAGCTGGTCTGAAAATTACACCCAAAATGATTTTTTCACATTTGAGAGGCCTGCTGGTCAAACCCTGATGCAGTTTCTTGTTTGTTTATAACATTCTGAAAAGCCCAGTGCAGGTATCTAAACATGGAAACAATTTCAGCAGGCTGCATCAGAAGTATGCTTTCTGAAAGCCTAAATATGGCAAAGCCAAAGATACAAAATATATGGCAGGGGTGTGGTAATCAAATTTGTTTCTACTTGTCCACAGACAAGTAAACTTAGAAAATCCACTTGTTCGCCAGTTGAATTCACTTGCCCATAAACAAATAACAAAAGTGAAAAATAGTTTATTTTTTCTGATCTCTTTTATTGATACCAAAACTGCCTTACATTTTAAAACTGAAAAAAAAGTTCTTTCAGGGAATAGTATTTTGCCACTGGCTAATAAACAATGCCTTCATTATAGCTACACTAGTTCTGTTTCATATATTACAGTTACATAACAGAACACTGTCCTGATTCATTTTCTGCCATGTTCTTCAGCTTTTGTCTTGCAACATCTTCTCCCCCAAGAATCTTTACCATCTCGGACAGCATGGACTGAATGCTGTTCATTTCTGCTTGAGCTGAACTGCATGGTTCCTGGACTGATGGTCCTGCAGAAGTGGATGCTGATGACTTTTAAGGTTTTTTATGAGTGATGTGCCTGTTGCCAGGTGACAGCCAGAATTCCACAGCTGGTCGTGGGTCAAACTCTTCTAAAGAAGCAGTATTGAACAGCCTAGCATAACGCTCAACCTCCGAGCGTTCAGCTTTAGAAATTCCACAAGATGGTACATTTCCAAAGAAGTAAATATTACCTATGTTGTCGGGGAAAAAAATAATCGCGTCTAAGTGAAGACGTTTATTGATATTTCATAACATTTGGAAACCGTTAGAATGTTTTCTTTATTTTTAATAAACTGACAGCGCGAAACCAACCAGTTTTGTATGAAAAATTCTCTAATCAAAAACAATCTATAGACAGCTCATCAAAATTGATGTCACGTAGGTGAAATGACAACATTTTTATGTAGAAAAAATGAATTTTATTAATAATATATAAAAGTTATCGATTATAACGAAAAATCATCAAATTACATCGTAATGTCGGCATGATAAAAAAATGGCCGCATCTCCAAGCATGTAAATAGTAGGGTAAAATACTTATGTAAGACCACAAGAGTGCTTCCCCTTTGAAAAATAAGCCGTCATTTTGTAAACAATATTGAATACCAATTTGAGACATGAAGAACATGCCTAAGTAGACTGTTTCAGCACGAAGTACGTACCCAAATGTTTAAAATTTGAAATTAGTGGTAAAAATGTGCCCTGCACTGCACATTTAATTCTTTTTTCTCCAGAAAATTGCACTTGTCCGCGGACAACTGAAACCAGAAAACACGCTCGTCCGACGGTCAATTTACCCATGTCGGACGAGTCAGGCGTTGGATTTCTGCACACCTGTATGGTGTCATCTGGACCAAACATTATGTACTATACCTATAAAGGTACCAGTATGAAAAATTTGATCCTGCTAGGTGGTCTAGTTCTTGAGATATGGTCTTGCGAGACTCATGAAAAAATAATGCTGCGTGAAATTTGACATTCCTCTCCCCTCAAAAAATTGGCTGTATCTTTTAAAGTATTGATCTTACATCAAAATAATTTTATAGGTTGTCTCCTGGGTAATATGGGTACACCTAGAATTTTTTGAGACCAAAGTGCATGGGTTATCTGGAAAAATTGGTTGACTTGACATGGAATGACCCTATTGTAACAAGCACCAAGATGGCAAGACTAAAGCACACACACACACCCAACACCAAATGACAGTAAAACCTATGTGTACTTAGCAATGAATGATCCACAGCAGAACTTTCTGAAAAATCACCTTGCAGCTGTTAAGAATATGGGAAATGCCCTGTAAAGTATACTGAAAATAGCAATGCAAGGTTACCAATACTTTTATTTTGGAAAACCGTACATGGCTGCTCCACCAAGATGGAAAGATCATGAAATGTTCTATCAAAAAGGTACATGTTATTGTTGTTCAGAGTTTGCAAAGCATTCTGTCTTTTTAGAAATCTAGGTCTAATCTCTGCCTAAACTACATCTTTTCCCAGCTCCTAACAAAAGCTATCCTAATTCCTGGTTAAGTTAGAAGTAGTTTCATAATTAGATTAATTGATAAAACTGCTAATCAGTACGACTAAATTTGCATCACAGAGATTTTTGAAACTATTAGAACTGTTTTCCTACTCAACTTTTAATACTTTCTAATTTTGATATTTTTATATTCTGTAACTTTCTCCATATGTGTATTGTGCCTTTTCTTTTTTTTGGGCCTTTATAATTCCACTACCATATACACACACACACATATATACATATACACACACACATATCTGTACTATACATATACACACACACATCTGTACCCAAGGCCCCCAACATAACCAGGACGGACGCCCCCTCGCAGTCTGGAGGAGGCACAAGCCCTCCTCTGGTCTTCCTGGGTGTCGGCCGGGGACCTATATATATATATATATATATATATATATATATATATATATATATATATATATATATATATATATATATATATATATATATATATATATATATATATACACAAACCGATTCCAAAAAGTTGGGACACTATACAAATCGTGAATAAAAACTGAATGCAATGATGTGGAGGTGCCAACTTCTAATATTTTATTCAGAATAGAACATAAATCACGGAACAAAAGTTTAAACTGAGAAAATGTATCATTTTAAGGGAAAAATATGTTGATTCAGAATTTCATGGTGTCAACAAATCCCAAAAAGTTGGGACAAGGCCATTTTCACCACTGTGTGGCATCTCCCCTTCTTCTTAAAACACTCAACAGACGTCTGGGGACCGAGGAGACCAGTTTCTCAAGTTTAGAAATAGGAATGCTCTCCCATTCTTGTCTAATACAGGCCTCTAACTGTTCAATCGTCTTGGGCCTTCTTTGTCGCACCTTCCTCTTTATGATGCGCCAAATGTTCTCTATAGGTGAAAGATCTGGACTGCAGACTGGCCATTTCAGTACCCGGATCCTTCTCCTACGCAGCCATGATGTTGTGATTGATGCAGAATGTGGTCTGGCATTATCTTGTTGAAAAATGCAGGGTCTTCCCTGAAAGAGATGACGTCTGGATGGGAGCATATGTTGTTCTAGAACCTGAATATATTTTTCTGCATTGATGGTGCCTTTCCAGACATGCAAGCTGCCCATGCCACACGCACTCATGCAACCCCATCAGAGATGCAGGCTTCTGAACTGAGCGTTGATAACAACTTGGGTTGTCCTTGTCCTCTTTGGTCCGGATGACATGGCGTCCCAGATTTCCCAAAAGAACTTTGAATCGTGACTCGTCTGACCACAGAACAGTCTTCCATTTTGACACACTCCATTTTAAATGATCCCTGGCCCAGTGACAAACCTGAGCTTGTGGATCTTGCTTAGAAATGGCTTCTTCTTTGCACTGTAGAGTTTCAGCTGGCAACGGCGGATGGCACGGTGGATTGTGTTCACTGACAATGGTTTCTGGAAGTATTCCTGAGCCCATTCTGTGATTTTCTTTACAGTAGCATTCCTGTTTGTGGTGCAGTGTCGTTTAAGGGCTCGGAGATCACGGGCATCCAGTATGGTTTTACGGCCTTGACCATTACGCACAGAGATTGTTCCAGATTCTCTGAATCTTGGATGATGTTATGCACAGTTGATGATGATAGATGCAAAGTCTTTGCAATTTTTAAGCTGGGTAACACCTTTCTGATATTGCTCCACTATCTTTCTGCGCAACATTGTGGGAATTGGTGATCCTCTACCCATCTTGGCTTCTGAGAGACACTGCCACTCTGAGAAGCTCTTTTTATACCCAATCATGTTGCCAATTGACCTAATTAGTGTTTATTGGTCTTCCAGCTCTTCGTTATGCTCAAATTTACTTTTTCCAGCCTCTTATTGCTACTTGTCCCAACTTTTTGGGATTTGTTGACACCGTGAAATTTTGAATCAACATATTTTTCCTTTAAAATGATACATTTACTTGGATTAAGCGTTTGATCTGTCATCTACGTTCTATTACAAATAAAATATTGATATTTGCCATCTCCACATCATTGCATTCAGTTTTTATTCACAATTTGTTTAGTGTCCCAACTTTTTTGGAATCCGGAATACACACACATATATACATACATACATACATACATACATACATACATACACACACACACATATATACATATATATATACATATATATATATACACATATATATATACTGCTCAAAAGAATTAAAGGAACACTTTTTAATCAGAGTATAGCATAAAGTCAATGAAACTTATGGGATATTAATCTGGTCAGTTAAGTAGCAGAGGGGTTGTTAATCAGTTTCAGCTGCTGTGGTGTTAATGAAATTAACAACAGATGCACTAGAGGGGCAACAATGAGATGACCCCCAAAACAGGAATGGTTTAACAGGTGGAGGCCACTGACATTTTTCCCTCCTCATCTTTTCTGACTGTTTCTTCACTAGTTTTGCATTTGGCTACAGTCAGTGTCACTACTGGTAGCATGAGGCGATACCTGGACCCTACAGAGGTTGCACAGGTAGTCCAACTTCTCCAGGATGGCACATCAATACGTGTTATTGCCAGAAAGTTTGCTGTGTCTCCTTGCACAGTCTCAAGGGCATGGAGGAGATTCTAGGAGACAAGCAGTTACTCTAGGAGAGCTGGAGAGGGCCATAGAAGGTCCATAACCCATCAGCAGGACCAGTATCTGCTCCTTTGGGCAAGGAGGAACAGGATGAGCACTGCCAGATCCCTACAAAATGACCTCCAGCAGGTCACTGGTGTGAATGTCTCTGACCAAACAACCAGAAAGACTTCATGAGGCTGACCCAAGGGCCCCATGTCCTCTAATGGGCCCTGAGCTCACTGCCCAGCAGCATGCAGCTCGATTGGCATTCGCCATAGAATACCAGAATTGGCAGATGCACCACTGGTGCCCTGTGCTTTTTACAGATGAGAGCAGGTTCACCCTGAGCACGTGACAGAAGTGAAAGGGTCTGGAGAAGCCATGGAGAACATTATGCTGCCTGTAACATCATTCAGCATGAGCAGTTTGGTGGTGGGTTAATGATTGTCTGGGGAGGCATATCCATGGAGAGTCACACAGACCGCTACAGGCTTGACAAAGGCACCTTGGCTGCCATTAGGTATCAGGATGAAATCCTTGGACCCATTTTCAGACCCTATGCTGGTACAGTGGCTCCTGGTGCACGACAATTCCTGACCTCATGTGGTGAGAGTATGCAGGCAGTTCCTGGAGGATGAAGGAATTGATACCATTGACTGGCCACCACACTTTCCTGACCTAAATCCAATAGAACACCTCTGGGACATTATGTTTTGGTCCATCCAATGCCACCAGGTTACACCTCAGACTGTCCAGGAGCTCAGTGATGCCCTGGTCCAGATCTGGGAGGAGATCCCCCACAACACCATAAGTCATCTCATTAGAAGCATGCACCGATGTTGTCAGGCATGTATACAAGAACACAGGGGCCATACAAAGTGCTGCGTACAATTTTGAGTTGCTGCAATTAAATTTTGGCAAAATGGACTAGCCTGCCACATCATTTTTTCACTCTGATTTTTGGGGCGTCTTTGAATTCAGGGCTCTGTAGGTTGATCATTTTCATTTCCATCAAACGATGTGGCATCCTTTCGTTCCCAACACATTACCCAGTCTATATCAGTATAGATATCCAGGAGGATTTCTTTTTCCCATTGAGATCTGATGTGTTTTCAAAGTGTTCCTTTAATTTTTTTGAGCAGTTTATATATACACACACACACACACACACACACACACACACACATACATACATCACACTGAAAAATACAAAATAAGTTTGTACATTTTAAAGTCATTAAACAGTTACTTTGAAATTTAAAGTTTTCTTAGTTCTCAGAATGTGGTAAATCCAAAATACAATTAAAGGTTTTAATTATACAGAGCTATTTTTAATCAAAAAGTAGTGATATACATAACAATAACAAATCAAAACACCACCAGTCCTCAGCCTGATTAGCTGGAATATTAAATTAGATATTTTAAAGCATTCTTAGAATCACCAGAATGCATACAAAATAATTATGCCAAATGACTGTCTTCTGGTCTTTGCTCAGCTAGGATACCGTCCTACTCAAAAACTGATGCACAGAATGGTCCTGCTACATGTGCGTAATGTCACCATGACCTGCTTTTTTCATTGAAAATCAGATACCCACTGTGCATAGATTCAGAGACTCTTTGTTCTCGGCAGGCCTGTCTAGGCCTCAGGCAGGGGACTGGCTTACTATTGTTGCCCACAAAGCCTGAACAGCAGTTGACAGGCGTCAGCTTGGGAGCAGGGCCATGACCCACTGAAGCCCCTAAAAGATAACATAATAGGTGTTGAATGAAAGGGCTAAATTGACAGAGTACACAAGGATGTTTTTTTTCAAAATAACAAACTTTATAAAGCCCTAAACTGACTTAAAAACAAAGCGAAAAATTATATAGGTATAATCTAATCTTGTGTTGGCGAAATGTAAAAATCAAAGCATGCAAATTCTTAACTTTAAAAACTATTAATTTTAAAATGAAGGTGAAAAAAATTGTAATTCTGGTGTTCATCCCTAAATTATCAGCTTAAAAATGACAAGATCCAAAACCACCAAACAAGTGTCAGGAAAATATTGATTCAGATTAATTTCAACATGGACTAATTATCACTCTGTAACCTTAGTACTGAATGAATGTTTAACAGAATGACAGTGTTAACATTGTACAAACTGAGAAGACATGGATTACTACTGAAACCATGTAGTAGCGGTGCATTTTGGTGTCTTGCATGTCTGTAGTACTAGGGTGTTGTACCGTGTTAGCCATTATGGATGTAATGAGAAGTCAAGCAAAATAACACCTTTTATTGGCTAATGAAAAAGATTACAATATGCAAGCTTTTGAGGCAACTCAGGCCCTTCTTCAGACAATATGCAATCAATGGCCATGATGAAATGCTACTACTTTGAAAAAGAATCTGCCTCTTACTACTGAACAGCCTAGTTAATTAATATAGACATGTATTTTAATAGGCAGCAACTATGATTAGGCCATAGCTGTCTGGTGAAATTCCTTTAAGTTAAAAAATGTGCATCAATTACGGATAAATGCTTACTGCATTTATATACTACAACTGGTAGGGCAAAGGTTTCATCCCGGCAGACTTTGGAGAACAGCAAACACCACTGTGGTGGCTATGAGGGCTGTCTTTTCAGAAAAGAAACTTAATCTGTACTGAAATTTTGACTGGATCTGCTACATCATAAAATCCTATCTCCCCACTTAAATTAAATCTTTATATACTTTGTGCCAAGAGATGAAGTGAAAACCTAACAGGTCCAAGTGGGGGCGGAAATAAAAGACAAACAGTAGAAGAAGAAAAGACAAAGAGTAGAAGACAAAGTAGAACGTCTTTAATGAAAATACTAAAATTTGAAAGACTCAAAAAAATGATAGTAAAGATTGCATTAGCGCTAACAAACAGAAATTATTACTCGGTGAAATAACGGAACAGTGAGAAGAGATAGAATATATGGACATAGGTGATATGACAGAAGTATTTAGATATTGTTCGGATTTAAACTTTAAGTCGTAGACTTGTAGATCGTCTAATTTGGGTTGCCATCAAGCAAAAGTAGTGTTTCTTCCCAATGAAGAGGTGTATTCGCTAGAATTAAAAGATTTCGTGTTTGATGAAAATAAAATCCACATACATGAACGTCAGAGACAGAAAGTGGCTGGACCACCCAAGGTCCACTCACTTCTCATTCGCGATTGTCAGACACAGTTCCTGCGTTCTCAGCTCCAAGTGGGGTTGGAAATAAAAGACAGAGTAGAAGACAAAGTAGAACGTTGTAAAGAGGTTCAAAAATGTTGGTGCGATACACATGCAGAGCAGGTTAGAGATTATGAAAAGTACTAGAATTCAAAAGTCTCAAAAAACCTGATAGTAAAGATCGTGAAAGTGAAATCCACATACATGAGCGGCAGACACATGAAGCGGCTGGCGCGTAGCGCAGGCCAGAGGGTTGGTGAGTGAAGCGCCCTAGTACATACATATGCACACACACACACACACACACACACACATCATTTTCTATAATTTGTACGAACATTCAAGTTGACTTTGCAACTTCTCTCATAGCGTTAATTATCATAGTTCGGTTGCGGTACCAATTTATTGTGCGAATCCGAAAGACAGACTGCGAGCCAAGGGAAGGGGGTTTGTGGGATCTCAGGAATAGGGAGCCAGGCGTGGCCATCCTTACTCATGCGCCAGCCTCCGTTTGAGTCGGGATACCTCATGCTACGCTTTCGATCATACCTTGCCGCTGCTTAGCTAGCAATACCTGTTTGTTTATTGATTTTTAAAATTTGTCCTGTTTCACTACTACACGGGATGTCAGGAGTGGGGAGCAGGGAGCCAGCCTTTGTTCGAGTTAGTCTACCTCTCACACGCGGGCAGAGCTGCGGGAGACATCTAGTACATGCACACATTAATAAATATTTCTATTTCTACAAGGTATTGGTATAGTTGTCCAAAAAAAAAATATATATAAAAAAAATGCATTTGTGTATTCTTAGACTTCAAAAAAAAAAAAAAGAAAAAAAGACTTTCTTAATGAGTATATAGCAGCTGCTGAATTTTTTACATATACCAGGGTAGGCTGTTGACACAATTGATAATCCACAATTTCACAACATCAAAACTCTTCCCTGGATTTTAAATTTGAGAAGCCATGATTTTTTTTTACATGCTACCAAAGAAAAATGCACTTTAAGTTGTTTCTACTAAGTTCACATTGGGACACATTTGGATGGAAGCTGGGAAACAAGCACAGATGCATGCAAATATTCTGTGTTTTTCAGACTTGTTCAACCACAATATATGCATTAAAACAACAGAATCCTTCTTATTTTAAATGACATCTAGTCAACTAAGTGTGAATGATACATGAAACATCTGGCTTTATGGTGAAATGGAGGAAACTATAATGCTGAAGGTTCTGATTTTAACAAGTAAATTAAAATGTACATGAATAATTAATTCCTTCTAAAAGTAGAACTAACATTTAAATAATATATTACAGATAGAAGGGCTTGAATGTCACTGAAGGAAAGTAGGAATCATGCACTTTATTTAAATGTCCTGCACAGATTAACATGATGAGAACATCATGTCATTCTTTTAAGACAGACACTAAAACACTTATTATTAATTTTATCTAATTATAGTATGAGGTCAGAAGTAAAAGATTACATTTCCTGTATGCTTCTGGGCCAATGATGTAAGGAATCAGCCAGTTTTGCATGGTAACCTTTATCCAACTTCACAAACTGATGAGTTAAAATGAATGAGGGAAATGTAAATGACAGTGATATGGATAGAAAGCAAATAAAAAAACACTACATTATTATACATAGCCATAGCTAATCTAGATGAATGATGAAATAAAAGTTACTCAACAATTTGTCATGTTTATTCTAAAATAAATTTTTACACGTCTCGTTTTAAAATGTGTACGCTGCCAAAACACACAGGAAGATGGCACTCTGCAAACTATTTCACAAATCGTTTACCATTGAAGACTGCTCAACAACTAACTTGTTTCTCTATCTACAAACTGAAGTTGCTCTAGTACAGAGTCCTTTGGTGTCAACGAAAAAATATCAGTTTGAACGAATATTCTTATATACTGCGCTACTGTGGCTGCCCCTTTGTCTGTCCAGGATTTTAAATCACCTGTAGTTCACAAACCGTTTGACGTATTTGACCTGAAAATTGCTACACATATACTATGTGATGTCTACTATCTGCTTTGGAGGTGATGATTGACCTCTACAACCAAAGGTCAGCTCAGGAAGGTCAAGGTCAAAAATCAAATAACCTGTAGCCTGAAATTTGGTACACATATACTACACTAAAAGCGAAGGGTTTTGGAATTATTCCTGTTTATATTTTTATTTTCTTGTAGAATCAACTCTCGCTGTTCTCATCCCTACCACCTTCGCCATCACTTCCCCTACCTCTTCATATCTTAAATCATTCTTGAGGCAGATTGAAGGCTTAAGTGCCAGCTTAAGTGAAAAATTAAGAAAAAGGTACTAAGTAATTGCAACACAAACATGTACTTAATCAGCTTTAACGTGAAAAGATGCTGACAAAAGAAGAGAAGAAGCGGACAGCTAGGGTGGAGAAAAGAAGAGCTGCTCAGGAAGCAATAAGCGCATTAACCTCTGACCAAATGAGTGCTAAATGTACAGAGAAAAAGAGTATGAAAACTATGAATGATCTAGTTAAGTATATTCACTGCACGTGCCATTACTGGTTATAACATAATAACAAATATAACAACATAACAAATAATTTGTTCAAAGAGATTTTTATTTGCGAAAGAAGCATATGGCCATAGGGAGTTTCATTTCACAAGCTACCTCGGTTGGGGGTTGGACCTCGATTCCAAAGGACATTTTTTAAAACACACTCGTACAGATCCATACCTGCTCATCCTGCTGGGATGACAAAAGGGAGGGGAAAAAAAAAACACAGGATTTCATAGAAGACGAGTCTCTGTATACTACCACTGAAACTTGCAAAAAAGTACCTGTGCATCCCTGCCTCAAGCAGACCTTCTAAGAGGGCTTTCAGCACAGGAGGAAGTGTTGTAACATTTAACCGTGCTGCTTTGAAGCCAGATGCTAGGAACAGACCGGTGTTTATTTCACATAACCTGGTTTCCACAGTATAATTTTACAATTGCTTTATTTTTTCTGATATCTTTGTGCAATGCTGGACAGAACTTGAACTTTGCAATTTGTTTAAAAATATAATAGTTTTTTTTTTTCTTTGTACAGTATATGACAACTTCTTTACACGTCCAATATTTTTTTTTTGTCTGTGCAGTGCTAAACTAAACTTTTCAACTAATATGGTTTTGGATGAAAAAGGTGATTTTAAAAGGAAAGGTAAGTAAGAATAATCAGGAGATTGGAGAAAAAAAAAAGAAAGATACACTATAAATGAGCAATCTTCATATACTGATAGGACATAACTCCTCACAAAGCGAGGCTGCTCTGTTTGAACTGCAACACAGACTAAAACACTTTCTTAAAAACACCAAAAAAAAAAATCCATAACTTCATCAAGAGCTCAGCCATGTCAACCTGATTGCAGAATTGTAACTTATCATCATCCTGGTCACGTGCCTAATTCAAGACTTATAAAGCCTGAAAGACAGACATCTGCCACAATGAACGTGGAGTCACATTCCTGGGATATATGATCTCAGTAAACAATAGAGAGAGTGCTAAAAGAGCACAGAAACAAAAACAAAAAGAAAAAACAAAGCATGATAAAATGAAAGATTACCTGTCTTATAACAAAAAAGGTTAAATTGCAAAAAACAAAGAGAATAAATTAAGCTACTAATACAAGTCACATTAAATGTGCTAGAATTGTTTTGCCTTGGAATCAGGTCTATGTCCTATATCTACAAAAAAAAAAAAAAAGTGAATTGCAATATTAGCTTTACTAGTGAGGACATGTGTCAAGGAATACTGGGATCACTGTATAAATACATAGCTGGAAATTATGAGGGGAGACTAAAATATATTTACACAAACATTTGCCTACAAAATGATCTTATTTTACATACTTCAATCAGAAAATAAAACAAGTCTATTTAAAGTTTTATCATGAGGCACCTATTAAATGTTTTATTCCTCTGGTGTGTATTCATCCAAAACAACGCAAGGAAAGGAGAAAGGAAGAAGATGCAGATGTGCATTTTGTAAAAGTTAATGAATAGATATATGCTCAGATTATCACAAACTTTGGTGTACTCTGGTTACCATCCTCCTGAACAAAGATGATAGACTAATGACTCTAAACTGACCCAGAATGAACAAGTGTGGGTATATGCGTGGGTGTGCTATGATGAGCTCATGTCACCATCGCAGGCTGGTTCCTGGCAAGGCAGGGTCTTTTTACTAGGCACCATTTAATGTGACTAAATAGGATCTGAATATGAATGAATGGACTTCTTATTTACAAGCTCAAAATACTATACAAAAATACAATAAAAATAAAACACAAAACAGTCAATGAAAACAAAACACTGTGCAACAAAACACAGACATCATCCATCCACCCATTATCCAACCCGCTATATCTTAACTACAGGGTCACAGGGATCCGCTTGAGCCAATCCCAGCCAACACAGGGCGCAAGACAGGAAACAAACACCAGGCAGGGCGCTAGCCCACCACAGGGCACACGCACACACACCCCCATACACCAAGCACACACTAGGGACAATTTAGGATCGTCAATGCACCTAACCTGCATATCTTTGGATTGTGAGAGGAAACCGGAGCACCCAGAGGAAACCCACGCAGACACGGGGTGAACATGCAAACTCCACGCAGGGAGGACCTGGGAAGCGAACCCGGGTCTCCTATATGCGAGTCAGCAGCACTAGCACTGTTCCACTGTGCCGCCTAACACAGACATCATGCTAAATAAAAAAAAAAATCTCATAATATATACAAACAAATGTATGTATGTATTATTACATTAGTAATACGTCTATGTTAATACTTGCAGCAGCATTTTGAATTATTACAAGAAAAAGAAAATAAACACATATCTCCAGTTCTTAAATCCTTACACTGGCTCCCGGATATATTTAGGGCAGAATTTTAACTTATTTTTTCGAACTTATTATTATTTACAAACTAGAGTGCACATTAATGCGATTCCAAGGATAATAAAATAACAGTGAGTGATTAAGCTTTTAGTTATAGGACCCCGAAGCTGTGGAATGGTCTGCCTGCTACTATAAGAGCCGCCCCGCCCTTCAGTCTCAGCTTTTAAATCCTGGCTGAAGACTCACTACTTCAGTTTATCATACCCAGACTACAGCTGCTGATTAACTGTGTGTACTCCATCTCTGTTGTTAGTCATTAGTGCTGTTAGTCATTAGTACTAAAACATAAGTAATATGGAATTTATAATCAGTTAATAACACCTAGTCTGTTTCTCTTTTTGGTAGTCATATGTGGCACTTGGTGACACTGCTCTACTGCCAAGTTGTTTACCTGCCAATGTAAAAGTCATCTCTGATAATGAAGCACTGGAATCATCTGGGAGAGTGGTCCTTTCATCAGACTGGCTGATCCAGCACTGACTCAGCTGTGGAATGGCCAGTATGAGGGAGGCAGCTTGTTGGCTGAGGTCTTCAGGACTCTGAACAAATCTGAATCCTCACATGTGATATAATCTATTCTTGCATTAATGCTTTGTAACTTGTACTATTACTATTGTACTGTATTACTGAGGTGGCAATGATAGATTGGCCATCTAGATCTGTGAAGATTGGTGTTCGGTTTTGTGTGTAGTATTGACCACATTTTTGACACCTACTGCACACTTAACCTTCCTGAAAAAGGGCCTCTCTTTGAATTGCCTTTCCCAACCTTTTTTCCATTTTATCCCTATAAAGGTTTTTTGGGAGTTTTTTCTTGTCTTCTTAGGGAGTCAGGGCTTGGGGGCTGTCAAAAAACAATGCCAGATGCATTCACTGTAGTAGTCCTTGTGTGATTTCGGACTATACAAAAAAATAGTTGTTTCCTTTTGTGTTTACTTAACTATAATTAACATATGCAAGTAAAGGTAAAAATAATTAAATTACTGTTGTAATTATTAATCACCAACTAAACTTCACAATAAGCATCACTTGATGCCTTTCACTTTCATTTATATTCACTCCTTCATTTATATCCCTTATTTCTATCATCCACAAAATCTGGAAAAGGCTACAACTTCACTGAAAAAACACAACAGTTGATGAGAAGCATAACATAGTTACCAATGTCTTCAAAATTAATTAATACATTTTTTCCCCTAGGGGAGGGAAAAAAGCAGACATCCATGGATAGGTCAAAATTATGTGTAGTATAGTTTACAATATAACATTTATCCTGCTTTTCTTTAAAGTTCCCCAAGGGACAGGAAACACTTCAAAATCAGCTCAAGGAAGAACTACCAGATATACTAATTAGAGATGTTACCTGAACAAATACCCTCAACAGCAGACTAATTTGTATTAACTGGGAAAGGTGATTTTTTTAGACAAGTGATAAAAATAGTAGGATTGGACACATAAAAACTTAATTTGTCTTGTCGACATGAGCAAGGATAAGGCGCTCAGTGCTAGCATCTGCTACAATACAATACCCCCTTGGGATTAATAAAGTATCTATCTATCTATCTACACACAAGTATATGTTTATTTGTGTATGCATACATACCCCACATATTGGGGTGGGTGAGGGTGAATGAATAGGGTAGGGAATATAGAGTGGCATTAAAAGCAGAAAAAAAGTAACACTGTACTGCATAATATTTCAAAAACAGAACATTTTCTAAAATATTGACATGAAAAAATGAACAATTAAAGCAACAACAATTTATAAATGCAAAGTAAATATATCAAAAATAGACAATACTGTGCACTTTGTATTACAATATCCAGGACATATTTACTCACACATCAGTTAATAAGTAGAATATCCCCGACTAGAAATTTATATTTAAGATACTTCCAAGTTAGTTATTTATAGAAAAGATTACACTTGCAGACAACTTAAGTGAAAAACAATAGCAATCATAGAAAGTTGATATACAAGCATTTTACCGATGAAGGAAAACATCTGATTTCACTATTTTTTATTTTAAAATGAGTTAAGATACATGAGGTGAAAGAGTTCAAAATAGACATGCTTTTATAATGCAACAAATTTCGTTGTGACAATCAGAGTCTGATGCTCAAATGAATACTGCCAACTAATAATGAGCACCAACATAAAAACTGCCAAAACTTCACTTAGCTTCTAATACAATTATTTTGCTAAAGAAATTACTTTTTTTTTTTAAACTACATATCTCTATATATTAAATATTACATGCTCTAAGAAGGCCACAAGATATTAAGTGTGCTTTTTTGTCTTAGATTTAAAACTTACTTAAAACTATTTTGTATGCTTTCATTGTACATCAAATCAATATTTAATATGCTAGGTTCAACACATGCTGTGCATTAAATGAACCATGTGAACAGTACAGTGCATCTGGAAAGTATTCACAGTGCATCACCTTTTCCACATTTTGTTATGTCACAGCCTTATTCCAAAATGGATTAAATTCATTTTTTCCTCAGAATTCTACACACAACACCCCATAATGACAACATGAAAAAAGTTTACTTGAGATTTTTGCAGATTTATTAAAAATAAAAAAAATTGAGAAAGCACATGTACACAAGTATTCACAGCCTTTGCCATGAAGCTCAAAATTGAGCTCAGGTGCATCCTGTTTCCCCTGATCATTGAGATGTTTCTGCAGCTTAATTGGAGTCCACCTGTGGTAAATTCAGTTGATTGGACATGATTTGGAAAGGCACACACCTGTCTATATAAGGTTCCACAGTTGACAGTTCATGTCAGAGCACAAACCAAGCATGAAGTCAAAGGAATTGTCTGTAGACCTCTGAGACAGGATTGTCTCAAGGCACAAATCTGGGGAAGGTTACAGAAACTGGGGAGAAGGGCTTTAGTCAGGAAGGTGACCAAGAACCCGATGGTCACTCTGTCAGAGCTCCAGAGGTCCTCTGTGGAGAGAGGAGAACCTTCCAGAAGGACAACCATCTCTGCAGCAATTCACCAATCAGGCCTGTATGGTAGAGTGGCCAGACGGAAGCCACTCCTTAGTAAAAGGCACATGGCAGCCCGCCTGGAGTTTGCCAAAAGGTACCTGAAGGACTCTTGGACCATGAGAAACAAAATTCTCTGGTCTGATGAGACAAAGATTGAACTCTTTGGTGTGAATGCCAAGTGTCACGTTTGGAGGAAACCAGGCACCGCTCATCACCAGGCCAATACCATCCCTACAGTGAAGCATGGTGGTGGCAGCATCATACTGTGGAGATGTTTTTCAGCGGCAGGAACTGGGAGACTAGTCAGGATAAAGGGAAAGATGACTGCAGCAATGTACAGACACATCCTGGATAAAAACCTGCTCCAGAGTGCTCTTGACCTCAGACTGGGGCAATGGTTCACCTTTCAGCAGGACAACGACCCTAAGCACAGAGCCAAGATATCAAAGGAGTGGCTTCAGGACAACTCTGTGAATGTCCTTGAGTGGCCCAGCAAGAGCCCAGACTTGAATCCGATTAAACATCTCTGGAGAGATCTTAAAATGGCTCTGCACCGACGCTTCCCATCCAACCTGATGGAGGTTGAGAGGTGCTGCAAAAATGAATGGGCAAAACTGGCCAAGGATAGGTGTGCCAAGCTTGTGGCATCATATTCAAAAAGACTTGAGGCTGTAATTGCTGCCAAAGGTGCATCGACAAAGCATTGAGCAAAGGCTCTGAATACTTAGGTACATGTGATTTCTCAGTTTTTTTACTTTTAATAACTTTGCAAAAAATCTCAAGTAAACTTTTTCATGTTGTTATTATGGGGTGTTGTGTGTAGAATTCTGAGGATAAAAATTAATTTAATCCATTTTGGAATAAGGCTGTGACATAACAAAATGTGGAAAAAGTGATGCTCTGTGAATACTTTCCGGGTGCACTGTATATCAGTTTTCTAGTAGTATACAATCCTAAAGAATGTCTTCCAAAAAATTACCACAAAAGTGTATTTTTCATAAAATCAATATGAACTCCAGTATATAGCTGCCTCCTTTTCTTCATCAAACGACTATCAATATCTTCTTTTGGGTGCTTCCGTGAGGGGTTGCCACAGTGGATAATCTTGTTCCATATATTATGGCCCTGAACATCTTGCTCTGTTACACTCATCACCTGCATGTCTTCTCTCACCACATCCATACATCTTTCTCTTAGGCCTTCCTCTTTTCCTCTTGCCTGGCAGCCCAATTAGCATCCATTTCCCAATATACCCTCTCTCCTCCGCACAAGTCCAAACCAATGAAAAAGACTTTTAATTAAGATTTCCATTTGTGTTAAGCTTTTGCTATCTATTTTTGTTTTGAAAGCGAGGTTTATTCTTTAATTTTTCTAATTAAATTATTTGTAAAATTCACAAATCTGATTTATAAATGTCTGTAGAAAATCCTCAATGTTAGTTAGTTATTGGAGCAGTTCTATCTTTCTTGTCGTTTCTACAAAATATGATGGTGTGGCACCCTATCTAGGGTTGTTATTTGGCTTGCACATAGTACCACCAAAAAAGGCTTCCCCAAGTTCCTGAATAAAAATAAATATATTTAGGAAATAGTGGGATACATGGCTACAATACATAAATGTCACTGATACAACTTTATTGCTTCCAACACTACAGGAAACCTTTATATTTTGTGTGTGTGTGTACTCAAGGAGTAACTCCAAAATAGAATACCCAAACGCATATCGATTCCACTTCTATACATCAAATGTGATGTTGATTTTTTTTGGATTGAAACAGTTCATCAACTCATTTTCCTCTTTTGAAAGCCCCATTTAGTAGGTCCTATTATTGGGGTGCAAACCTTAATCCTTGTAGTTCAATACCAAGATTGTAAGAAATTTCATAATAAATAACATCTAAATACCCCAAAAGTACACTGACTTGGTAGACAGCACAAATGGAATCTTACTTTACTGTTCTACCATTAAACAACTAATAATGAGCTATATCAAATTAAATGTATCTAGTGAAAAACAAACTAGAAAATGGTAACTAAAAACTTTGGATAGTGATTATAAAGGTATATTTCTAAAAAAGCAATGATATTAAGTATTACTGTGTATCTAGAATTAATCACAGACCATGTGAAAAGACATCCAATTTTAAAATAGTCATTCTACTTAAATTTACATTAAGTACCACACTCACTTGACAGATCAAATACCTAAGACAAAATCAAAGATTTGCAAGAGGATTTTTGAACAAGTAACCAAATACAACATTTCTTACCATTATCAATCATAATCAATCATGAGTGTATATTATAATGTAGTTTAGGAAAGTTTACAGTAAACTGTTTCAAATACAGTAAGATGGTACATGTCAAATGACTCTTCTCAAAAACAAGTTTCAGTTAGACAGATAGATATACACATCATATGAAAGTAAACCATTAAGGCTAAGTTTTAAGAATGATGCAGTTAGTCCCAAATAAACAGATTACAAATTACAGATTTGCACTTTTTAAGATCACTTTTGTTAACTCATATTTTAAATATGCAACTAATTTCCCACACATGGTCAAAAAAAGGACTGTAATTTATAATCACTTAAAAAAAGGACTGTAATTTATAATCACTTCATCATTCACAGTAAAACCACATCTGGGCCTTAAAAGGCAAGCAGCACAAATGTTGTACTTCAAAAGCAAATCAAACAAACCTTTTAGCGGATGTTAAAAACGCAGTTAATCCATCATACAAGTTGCTGATACAGTAATTTAAAGCATTCCAAAATATTAGCTCTAAATGCCAAAAACATACCATTTCATAACAGTTACTGCACATTTCAAGAGCTGGCATTAAATGAGACGAATCTGTTAAACAAAAGGAGAAATCACTAAATCAGTCAGCACACCTTATGTGAAACTGTTATGAAGAATTTATTTAACTCTAAAGGAGGCTGATGCATATTTAAAAATCACAAAGATGGCGGGTTATATTTAGACGAGAAGATATTTACAAGTTGTCAATCAGCACCACTACTTATAAAAGAAATGAAATGTAAAAAAGTCCTAAAACTATAACTGTCCTATTTTTGTTTAGTCAAGCAGATCACGTTGCATTTCCTAGACATCCCACAACAATGTTAATTCACCTACTTTATGAAATTTAGACATAATAACTTCTTTTTAACTTACCCTGTATTTGAGCACAGTAACACTGCCACTTGAACATTTAAATATAGCATTATTGCTTCTATCATATTTAATTAAAATACAAAACAACAAATTAAACATTGTGTAATTTGCCAACTCTCTGCACAATCCCATTCTAATATAGCATGCAGTAGGGCAAGTTGTTTTTGTGTAAGACAGGCTTGAGGAGAATGAAACCTTCAAATGGAAAACAGATTTTTTTATTTAACTAAAAAATCAAGTGTTTCTGTCTATGTCAAAGATTACGGCTTGGGCCATTGTGTTTCTCATGAATGTAAATTATAAAATTGTACTACAAAGCTTGTTTTTTTTTTTAAATGACAAACTCAGTGGCTTGGCAAATATCAGCAAATCAGGTTTAAGGTTAAAAAAAAAAAAAAAGTATGGTGTAACAAATAAGAAGTAAATAATAAGCACCATGTTCTCAGACTGACTAAATTAAATTCAGGGTCACAGGGTGACCAGCAAGATCAAAAAACAAAGCAGGAACAAGCACTGGACAGGACAGTGATTAGTAACAACTCCAGTAAAACTATTGGGCATAAAAACAATTATGAGAAGGATTCAATAACCAGAAAGTATAGTATAAGCCATGAGAAGGTACAATACACTTGTGGGATATCATCTGGAAAAAGTTGTGTAAATTTATGTAAATGATCTCCAAAAGAACATAATAAAAAGTGCCAGCTTGGTTAAGGTCTGAAAATAGTTACTAGACTAAAAATCAAGACTACAGAGTAGAACATATGAGGAGAAACTGATGGAGTTGAATGTTTTAGTTTATGTATACAGATAATTTGTGAAATTTGGTGAATAAGAAACAACTTCAGAAAGAAAAAAATGCACAAGACAAAATCTGTTTAAATGACACTGCTACAAACATAGTTTTAGCACAGATGTCTTAAGTTAAAACAAGAAAAACTATATACAATCTGACTCTACACAATATGCCTTTTTGACTAAACTGCAACATTTTTGAATTATTTTCTGCATACAGTGCAATGTGTTTGTCTGAGGCCTTAAGAATCCTGGGCATGGCATTCAAGAGGTGGGCTTAAGGTTAATGGTATTCTTTAAAAAATAATAATTAGCAACATTATGTGCACACATTTTAGCAAGTTGGGATAAAATCTGTAGAAACAGATTTCCTTAACATCAGCAAAAATCTTAGCTAGAAGAATTACTCAATGTAGTTAATGAGAAAAGAAAAAGCTCTATTAAAAACACTATACAAAAAAGATAATGAGGGTGAAATGCGACAATCACACCAAATTATGTGGTAAAGCCCTCTTCAATCACAGACTGATTTCCATGCTAGAAGTATTCATAAAAATCAAGATAAGCAGGGCAGTCATGAATATTCACCGAATTTACTTTTAAAATTGCTGAAAAGAACAAACCTTTTCTCAAAGATTCTGGACTTTAAGAATCAACAGACTGATGAAACCAATTTGTTTCTGAATCCAGTGACGGGTGTTATTTTAACTTGTGTATGTGAAATTTTAAATTACCAGATGAAGACAAAAAATGTACTATTTCACATTTTCCCATTTGAATTTATACAGCTGCATGTTTTCTAATCTAAGTTACACATCAGGTGGCATGAAATTCACTAAATACAGCTTCACAACAATACAAAACTTGTACATAGGAACTATAGAATTTAAAATGGAACTAACTTGGATGCATCATGTTTATTATACCACTTACACTTGTTAAGTCAAACTAAGTAGAGAGACATGTATCTCAACACAGTTTACATTAATCATTTTAGAAATCAATCAAAAGTAGTCCATGGATCTTGAAAGAATATGTTGTAAAAAAAAGTCTGAAAACTATAAAAGTAGTCATAGAACACAGGCAACACCACATACCTTGAATTATATAATTTTATTAAAAGATCAATGTTAATGAACAGTCACTATTACTGTAACATACATGATTATCTTGTGTATACATTTTTGTATACATAAATTGTCTGAATTAATGATGGGGTCACCAGGCAATTTAAAATTCCAAAAAAGTAAGACATACTGTATGTAAGATTATTTGTTTTCCTGTTAGTTTACTACATGAGAGACTTTGCTTCAATAAAGGGATATATAGTCTTCTGTATTACTGTATTTATGTAAGGTATTCTAGAACTTTTAAAGCAAAAAATGAATTCCCCTTTTAGTGCTTTAGAGCTCTAATGCAGTGAACATTGGTAAAACTAACAGTTCAGTTGTGCAAATGCTTTAGTTGACTTGTATTATTCCATGAAAAGTATAAAAAAAAAGTTTTCTATGCAAATTTCGGATGCATTTAAACATATTCAGCACTGAAAATCTACATAGCCTGCATGAGCCTCTCAAAGGACAACGTTGCGGGAGGTAGGCCATGTTAATCACCAAGAGAACCCTAATATTAAATCAAGACACTAATACTTGTGGCTAAGTAATAGTGTTGTTAAATGTTCCTTCTTCCATTTCTGTGACACTCATTACTCTGTGTTACAGTGGTTCTGGTGCTGGGGTTATATTAAGAGAACACATGTGCAAGCAAAGGCAGAGATTTAGGGAGACAAAGAGAGAAAACCAATGGCAGTTGGTTCACATTAAGAAACAAAAGTGTACTGTCACTTCTAGGCAAAACACTTTCATTAATAACAAGTTTATCCATTTATAAAAATAAAAAAAATAAATAAAACACAACCACCACCTGATTTGTGCTTGCTTTGTGACCAATCAGCTGTTAATCCAGAAGTTTTAACTTGTGGTATCACAAATTTGAATGATGGAGTTGAAATGATTGTCAAATGAATCGCCCTTTAATGCAGCGCCATCCATACGGCAGCTATGATAAAAAAAAAAATGGAGGCTTCACATTCATACACTTGAATGTAATGAACACAGCGTCCAATCACCCATCCATATTATAATCAACAATCCAGTTCAGATCGGTGTTGAATACGTTAACAGTAACACAGTCAGAGGGGCTACTAAAACAGAAGAACACTCAACTGTTGAAACTTTTGAACTGTTTGTATTGTTTGTAATGTTCTTTATTATTAAAACAAAAATAAGTCAAATGTAGTAAAAGCCCAAAAAAACACACATCTGAAGGGTATGGGAGTAAACAGGACATAGCTTTCACCTATAAGCAATTGTTGCTGATTTCAATGACAAATTCTGGATCAGTACACAGGCTTAAGTAATAACAATGTCTGATCCATCATGTGAGACAGCTTGAAAACAGAGCAAAGACTATTTATGGGAACTATGAAATAATAATCTTATTCAACTTACAAGTGCATTTTTATGACAATAGTAATAATATGTTATTTACAAAAAGTAGCAATAAAGTTAAGACAAATCAAAAAAATGGAATGTAAGGTTGAGAAAATAAAAGTATCAATGGTTTGTGACATTTGAAATAGTTAGAGATGTCATAAGAATCGATACTTTGGCACCAAGTTGATACCAACATTCTGAAAAATGTAAAGGTACTGTACTAGTTTTTTTACAACTTTGGTAGTATTGAATGAATGTTGGGACTACATTAATGCATGACTGCAAGTAGACAAATTACTTTGGACGGCACAATAAAACATTTACAAAACTTTAGTAAAAAGTACATATAAAAATGGGACACAATAGTGTTGATATAGCACTGCATCAACACATGTTGAAAGGAAATAAAGCAGTGGTAATGCTTTGTGTTCAAGGCAGCACACATGAATGCAGGAATTGTGCTCATTACTGTATTTATAAATACAAACAGCCTTTCATCATTTCCATGTTTATTTCATTATTGAGTTACTTCAGAAAAATTATTATGCATGTTTTGGGACCATAATGACAGGACTAATGAAATCTAATCTAATCATTCAATTTGTGCTGTCACGAATTTGGAAAAGAAGATGATAAAAATTTCAAAACGGGGGTAAGATAAATCACTTTTTAACATAGTATCTTACACAGTCCAGCTAAAGGGACACATTTTTTGCATTTATTCTCTCATTGTAATTAGCACATATATACAAACCACCATTAATTTTTTACCCAGTGTGTACAGTTTAAAGTTGCGGGGGTAAACTTGCATCCACAATTATGCACATAGGACTTCAGGATTTTGGAGGAAACTGCACTCTGGCAGTACTAGCAATAGTAGCAAGCATTGAAAAATTGGGGGAAGTTTCAAATTAAGCAACTACTTGGCTTGTCTACATTAACAATGAAATGAACTGGACCATTAGTTAAAACCAAAATAAAATGTATTTAGTATTATCATGATTCATAGCACACAGTACATCTTTCCATTAACATTACATGTACAGTGTTAACAGAAAAGCTTAACTGTCAAGACAAGCACTTGGCAGTAAACAACACATTTCATTGCTGAATACAAATATGCAAACAATAAATTTGTGTTGTTCATTTGGTTTTTGAAGGCAAATTAACGATCATGAGAAGTGTTAATAAGTAAAATTCGGCAAAATGTTCTGTGCAGCAAATATTCTATGTTTGCCAGTGACCTTTTGTGACTAATATTTATCCAGAAATTGTCTAAGCTGGCACCAAAGCAAATGATTTTTTACCCCAGCACCCCATGATGCTTTGGATTGCCAGCATGATATTACAGAGGTGAAGCAACCATGCACAGAACTTTCAAGCAAGTGTACTATAAATGCACTGCCTGTTCTGCTCGCGCATGGGTAATGTAATGACCCAATGATATTCTCACCAATTTATACCAAGCAGACATTAAAAAAATAATAAATAAATAACAATGTATTATTATTTGGTAACATTAGCTGATCATAATGAAAAAATGAGTATAGCAACTGATTCCTGTGCACTCGCCCACATGGCTTACCATGCAAATACAATTAGCCATGTGCTACATCTACCTGCCAAAACATGCCTTAAATTAACCCAATTATCCTAGGACAGAAAAAAAAATAACCACAATATCCTATGAAGTAACAATAACTGAAGAATATTTGTAATATTAGCTTAGGATTCAGTAATAAATGTTGGGTCAGTGAAATATTCAGTTTTTCGCACAAAAGAAAAAAAGGGCAAAAAAAAAACAAAAAACACACACACACACTGTAATGCATTACATTTTATACACAGCAACTAAATAACATATTTAGCTACTTTTATTTGTAAGTAATACGTAATGTGACTAGGTTAATTTTGAAAGTAACCCAGCAATGTAGGCACATGATGTAATACACCGAGTGCAGTCACAGTATCAATACTCAAACAAAGCAAGCACAAATTTCGACAGTTTCACCAGTAAGTATTCTTGCAGCCAATTCATCTTTTATGTCAGCTCCAAAGTTGTCTAGAAAGCATTATTTACAAATTGAGTTTCTAGCATTTTTGCAATGTTTATAAACTTTTATAATTTGTTTGAACTAACTTGGTAAATTTACCAGTTATGATATTGTGTTAAATTATTTATCCAATGTAGTATTTAGTGATGTAAAAGAAAAAAATTCAAATTCCATGTTTTCATGAAGAAACAGAGAAAACAGTATGGGATTAGCTACATTGTGGTATGAGCTGGGAATACCCTGTGCTGATGTGGTCTCAGTATATATCTGTGTGAACATGACTAAATTTTGGGTTTGGCACATTTGCTGTGTTTCTCAGATTTGCATCTGCAGTGGAGAAGCACACCAGGACTTAAATGAAGGCCAGTTATTGTGTGCTTCTTGGAATCAGGGAAGGGCAACAAGGTTAAGGATCAACTTAGACCACTTCATGAGCAGGTGTAACAGATTTAGTAAGGCAGGCAATGTTACAAAATTAATTTTGCATGCATCGAACTGACTGGTACAGACAAACTAAAAATCTATGCTATAAAAAATATGGAAACCATATTTTATATTTACTGTATAGTTAATACTAAATCAACTATGTTCATCTGTTTGGCTGCAGGTTTATAAAGTGCGCACTGAAAAATCTTGCCAGTTTCTTCCATCATGTATTCCTTCAGAGTTTTGTGCAGGTATTTTTGAGATCTATTATAGTATGTATTATATAGGGCCTGTGCTGTGATGAGATGAATTTTGTCCAGCATCTGACTAGATATTTTATATACTTTGGATTAAGTCAGTCATTACAAAAAGATGGGCACATAATGAATGACAAGTATGAAACTTTTCTGTATCATCAATGTAATTGAAAAGTGAGTTACAGAGAGATCATTGTGCTTCAGACGATTCTAATAACATGTAATATAATGTAACATAATATCATTATTTTCCTTATAGGGATTTCAGGGCATTCTCATATGCTTGAAAGTGAATAATGTTTTTTGTGGGGATTGCCAGTTTTAGCATCTCGGCTTATTTATGAATAAATAAGGTAATATGTTTCATCACAGATTCATGGTACTATTTTCTCGAAGTAAGGATATGTTTCTTGATGTTTCTCTGCTTGCAGAATCTGCCATGGATGGAGTTATAACAACCAGCGGCATGCTATGCACACATATAAAAAACATTTAGAAAACAAAAAAGGCAGTGTGCAAAAGAGTAGACTGAAGATCCACAAACCAATTACAGTCGACCCTTGACATACGACCGGCCTGACATACGAACAACTTGATTTACTGACAAAAATTTTTGTTTTGATTTACGACCAACATCTTGCGTTACGACCCGAATGCGGTCACGTGTATCCGCTTGTGCGATTGTAAACAAACTGCAGAGAGCATTTGTAAGCGTCAGTCGGAGCCCAGATACATGGGTTTGTGGACGTAATTTCGGTCAGTGCAGTGATTTATCTATATATATAATTCACTAAGATCATGGCAAGCAAGATGCATAAATGCTAAGGAAGGAAGAGAAGGTAACAAAGGTAAAGAAAGCGATTGTTAAGGGATGTTAGCTAGCAGGCTGGCGCGGCACATGATGATGTCATCACTGGTCAGCACCGGCTTGCTTTGGAGTGTATTATTACAGCAGTTCACAACATGGCCAGCTTTGAACTGAGTGCTCGACTACTGTCATTATTAACTTGAGAAACAGCGATCACAATCGAAACGAAGAAGGCAATTGTGCGGAAATATGAGAGTGGCGTTCGTGACCGATCTCGCTAATATGTACAGCATGTCAAAATCCACCATCTCGACAATTTTACAAAGAAAAGATTTGCATAAGGAGGCTCCTTCTAAACAATAACCATCTTCTGTTTCATTCTCCTCCTACTCCCTTCCTGCAGCCCAAAGACGTCAAATTAAATGGTGAGTACAGTATGAAATTGTTGTTTCTGGTAGGCTAGGCACTTTTTATAACTTTTTGGTTAGTACATTAGAAAAATTATTGGTGTTTTGGTAAATTATGCACATTATACAACCCTTTTTCATTATGAAAAGGTTAAGTAAGTGTTGCTGTGGGAGGTTCGGAGCACATTATGGGTATTTCCATTTTTTTTTATGGGAAAAATAGTCTTGAGTTACAACCAACTTGTGTTACAACCAGCCCTCGCGAACAAATTGAGTTTGTAAGTCAAGGGTCCACTGTACTGAATTTCTGAATGCATGAGGAGTTGCCCTTGCTGGTCAAATGGCGATAAAAGAACTGAGCACAAGGTTCTCGAGTGAAAACTCAATAAACACATAGACAGATCTTACAGAATCCATGTAGACTCTGGCACTGTGAGGCAAAAATGCTAGCTTTACACTACTACTCTGCTAAAACACCTCTACTAAACTTAATATCTTTCAGCCTGATTAAACCTATGTGAACTGGTATTGTTAAACTGGCCTACTTTTTCAGCATCTG
This sequence comes from Polypterus senegalus, assembly GCF_016835505.1. Taxonomy (NCBI): domain Eukaryota; kingdom Metazoa; phylum Chordata; class Cladistia; order Polypteriformes; family Polypteridae; genus Polypterus; species Polypterus senegalus. Next base: position 92,403,360 of record NC_053167.1, on the reverse strand, counting down.
GTTTATGGTAATTTAATTGAAGTGCTCCTTTAGGTTAAGTATTACAGTAGTTGAGTTAGCATAAGTCTTTTTTCGGTGCGAGTTTCATATAAACAGAAAGCAGTAAGGCAGAAAGATGACTGGAATATTAGCCTTTACATTAGAGAAGGTGGAGTAATAAACTGAGAAAAAGCTATCAGAGGAGTCGTCCTGTGCAATAAGATAAACGGCAAGAAGATAATGTCTCATCATTCAACATGTATATATACATATACATATATACACATACACATATACATGCATATACATACATGCACACATATAAATACATGCAAACATATACATATAAATATATTTAGACACTCACACAAGACATATAAGATTAAGAACACTAAAACCAGAGGTAAGAACATTTACAAGAGGCCAAAGCCTAGAATGGGAAAGAGAGAGAGAGAGAGAAAGAAAGAAGCCCTGGATTATATCAAGTGACTTGAAGAGATACTGGCAGGCTGATTTGAAGGGTTAGGTTCTTATATGCAAGAGAGGTAAGGATGTGAAGACTGTACTGATTAACATTTGCTTTTGGTTTTAAAAGATATTTTCTATAACTGTTTACTAGAGATGCTCGAAAATTGACTGAATAGGCCAATTTTCCAAAAAAAAAAAAAAAAAAATCAGTAAGCTGTCTGAACACAAAATCTGGTATTGTCAGCCCCAGCTTTTCTAAACATTACGGACATTTAGTTGCAGTACTCCTTTATGTAAGGTATTATGGTAGTAGTTGAGCCAGCGTTTTATTTTTGCAGCAGCAAAATTTAGTGTAATCAAATAGCAGTCAGGGCTTGTTTTATTAGAGATGTTAGCCTTTGTGTTAAAGAAAGTGGAGTAACTGCAACTGAAAAACAGAAACAGAGAAGTCATCCTGTGCTTTTAGGCAAATGGAAAGAAAAACTGCTTTAATGAATTCTGACCTCTTCATTTTGTCCTTTAAAGTAAAACGGACAAAGCTTGAACAGAGAGATTATTATAAGTGCAGCAGCTTACATTTTAATTGGAAAAATAAATGTTAAAGAGTGCCCTTAGTAAACAACAGGCATGTTAGCTTAACAGCAAAATCGTCTTAAAACCTATTAAGCATGTTAGTCTTGTGTCTTTCTGATATGCAACTTATGAACATTAGATACATTTTTAAAATATTTGTAATGTGTTTATTATTTATTGCTGTGTGTCATAAAGCATTTGTAAGAAACAAATACAACATAATTAAAAGGGTATTATAATTTATAATTACACTTCAAGAATTACAAATATCTAGATGATACATTATGAAAAAAAGCCTGCATAAATATAGTAAACTAGCCAATCCAGCGCATATCATGCGCGCATAATCAGGCCGGTTTTTAATGATTTTAAGCACAGGGAGAAAATTAACATTTGAAAAATCGGTAATGTAATAAATCAGCAAGAAAAGCAACTTTGTAACAATGCACGGAACGAACCAACACACAATCGTCCGTCGTCGCTCAGCGGGAGGGTGAAACAGGAGGAGAGAAGAAGGGCGTCCACTCCGCTCCCTCTGTCATGCTAGTCTGCTGATTTCTCGTCCAGTATGTACTGCCTGCTCATGTGCCCACCTCGAACTCGTCACTCAGTCGTTGTCGTCTTTGCACAGTCCAGATGCACCTGTGACTCACGTAGACTTTTCATTGCTCTGTGCAGTTTTGGCTGCCTTTCTATATATAATCAAGCAAGACACCCGACCACGGTAGTAGCGAGGTGGGAGTGTACAAAGTGCAGGAGCATCTAAGAAGACGCATGTTTGTCGCGGATGCGAGTTGCTGCATGTAGCGTGTAAAACAGTTTGCTATGGTGCACGCAGTGATGCGTCAGTAACGAAAACTCGTTTTTAAAACTGCTTACTTCATTGTGTATCGACTGTAGGTGAATGAAAAGATGTAACTCTGGAGAGGGCAACATACAATACAGCGTTTTACACGCTGCATATAGCGATTCACATTCGCGACAAATGTGTGGTGCCTTTGTTTGAACCAGTCAGGCACAGAGAAGGTCAGCTGCGAGAGTGTCTCGACTGTTGCAGGGCCTGCATTGGTGAAGCAGGTGAGACGGTAATGAAACAGAGGCACAGGGCTTATTGGTTTTAAAAGCTGCTTCCTTCATTGTGTTTTAACCTCAGTTTTAAAGGATTGTTTTAAGGATCCCATGGGATACCTCGCAAACTGTTTTACACGCTGCATATAGCGATTCACTTCCGAGAAACATGCCTCTATGAACAGTCAACATAGCTCAGAGCTGCATGTGGACTGTACAACAAACGAACATAAATTACGCCATTTTTCCTGTGTTGTCCGTCCGAGTTGGTGGGGTGGTTCTGCAAGTTGTCGTCGTATCCAATGGTCTTAGAGTTGGTGGGAGTTCTGCGTGTGCCATGGGCGTCTTACTTGTCGGCAGCTTAGTGAATTCAAGCCCCTTCCGTGCTTTCCATGGGTGTCTTGCCTTAGTGAATTATATATATACTGTAGATGTATACTTTAACAGCAGAAAAAGTGCAAGTACAGTAATCCTCGCTATATCGCCGACTTTCGTGGCTTCACTCTATCGGATTTTAAATGTAAGCATATCTAAATACATATCACGGATTTTTCGCTGGTTCGGATTTCTGCGGACAATGCGTCTTTAATTTATGGTACATGCTTCCTCAGTTTGTTTGCCCAGTTGATTTCATACAAGGGGCGCTATTGGCGGATAGCTTAGAAACCACCCAATCAGAGCATGTATTACATATTAAACTAAAACTCCTCAATGCTATAAGATATGCTTCTCGCTGTGCTTGATTGTTTGCTTGTCTCTGCCTCTCTCTCACCCTCTCTGACATTCTCTCGCCTGACGGAGGTGGTGTGAGCAGAGGTGCTGTTTACACAGAGGCTGTTTGCTTAAAAGATACTGGCGCTCCTCTAAAAATGCCGCTTTATTGCGGTGCTCGGCATATTTAAAAGCACAAAAGCACACGTATTGAATGACAAGTATGAAACTTTTCTGTATCATCAATGTAATTGAAAAGTGAGTTACAAGAGATCATTGTGCTTCAGCGATTCTAATAACATGTAATATAATGTAACATAATATCATTATTTTCCTTATAGGGATTTCAGGGCATTCTCATATGCTTGAAAGTGAATAATTTTTTGTGGGATTGCCAGTTTAGCATCTCGGCTTATTTATGAATAAATAAGGTAATATGTTTCATCACAGATTCATGGTACTATTTTCGAAGTAAGGATATGTTTCTTGATGTTTCTCTGCTTGCAGAATCTGCCATGGATGGAGTTATAACAACCAGGCATGCTATGCACACATATAAAAACATTTAGAAAACAAAAAGGCAGTGTGCAAAAGAGTAGACTGAAGATCCACAAACCAATTACATGGCCCTTGACATCGACCGGCTGCATCGAACAACGATTCGACCAAAATTTTTGTTTGATTCGACCAACATCTTGCGTTCCGACCGAATGCGGTCCGTGTATCGCTTGTGCGTTGTAAACAAACTGCAGAGAGCATTTTAGCGTCAGTGACCCAGATACATGGGTTTGTGGGCGTAATTTGGTCAGTGCAGTGATTTATCTATATATAAATTCACTAAGATCATGGCAAGCAAGATGCATAAATGCTAAGGAAGGAAGAAGGTAACAAAGGTAAGCGATTGTTAAGGGATGTTGCTAGCAGGCTGGCGGCACATGATGATGTCATCACTGGTCAGCACCGGCTTGCTTGGAGCGTATTATTACAGCAGTTCACAACATGGCCAGCTTTGAACTGAGTGCTTCGACTACTGTCATTATTAACGAGAAACAGCGATCCAATCGAAGCGAAGAAGGCAATTGTCGCGGAAATATGAGAGTGCGTTATGACCGTCTAGCTAATATGTACAGCATGTCAAAATCCACCATCCGACAATTTTACAAAGAAAGATTTGCATGGAGGCTCCTTCTAAACAATAACCATCTTCTGTTTCATTCTCCTCCTACTCCTTCCTGCAGCCCAAAGGCGTCAAATTAAATGGTGAGTACAGTATGAAATTTTGTTTCTGGTAGGCTAGGCACTTTTATAACTTTTGGTTAGTACATTAGAAAAATTATTGGTGTTTTGGTAAATTATGCACATTATACAACCCTTTTCATTATGAAAAGGTTAAGTAAGTGTTGCTGTGGGAGGTTGAGCACATTATGGGTATTTCCATTTTTTTATGGGAAAAATAGTCTTGAGTTACAACCAACTTTTTACAACCAGCCCTGCGAACAAATTGAGTTTGTAAGTCAAGGGTCCACTTACTGAATTTCTGAATGCATGAGGAGTTGCCCTTGCTGGTCAAATGGCGATAAAAGAACTGAGCACAAGGTTCCGGTGAAACTCAATAAACACATAGACAGATCTTACAGAATCCATTAGACTCTGGCACTGTGAGCAAAAATGCTAGCTTTACACTACTACTCTGCTAAAACACCTCTACTAAACTTAGTGTCTCGACTGTTGCAGGGCCTGCATTGGTGAAGCAGGTGAGACGGTAATGAAACAGAGGCACAGGGCTTATTGGTTTTAAAAGCTGCTTCCTTCATTGTGTTTTAACCTCAGTTTTAAAGGATTGTTTTAAGGATCCCATGGGATACCCTCGCAAACTGTTTTACACGCTGCATATAGCGATTCACTTCCGAGAAACATGCCTCTATGAACAGTCAACATAGCTCAGAGCTGCATGTGGACTGTACAACAGACGAACATAAATTAGCCATTTTTCCTGTGTTGTCACGTCCGAGTTGGTGGGCGTGGTTCTGCGAGTTGTCGTCGTATCCAATGGTCTTAGAGTTGGTGGGAGTTCCTGCGTGTGCCATGGGCGTCTTACTTGTCGGCGGCTTAGTGAATCCAAGCCCCTTCCGGCGTGCTTTCCATGGGTGTCTTGCCTTAGTGAATTATATATATACTGTAGATGTATACTTTAACAGCAGAAAAAGTGCAAGTACAGTAATCCTCGCTATATCAGCGCCGACTTTCGTGGCTTCACTCTATCGGATTTTAAATGTAAGCATATCTAAATACATATCACGGATTTTTCGCTGGTTCAGGATTTCTGCGGACAATGCGTCTTTAATTTATGGTACATGCTTCCTCAGTTTGTTTGCCCAGTTGATTTCATACAAGGGGCGCTATTGGCGGATAGCTTAGAAGCCACCCAATCAGAGCATGTATTACATATTAAACTAAAACTCCTCAATGCTATAAGATATGCTTCTCGCTGGTGCTTGATTGTTTGCTTGTCTCTGCCTCTCTCTCACCCTCTCTGACATTCTCTGCGCCTGACGGAGGGGGTGTGAGCAGAGGTGCTGTTTGCACAGAGGCTGTTTGCTTAAAAGATACTGACGCTCCTCTAAAAAATGCCGCTTTATTGCGGTGCTCGGCATATTTAAAAGCACAAAAGCACGTATTGATTTTTTGATTGTTTGCTTTTACTCTCGCGCTCTCTGACTTCTCTGCGCCTGGCGGAGGAGATGTGAGCAGAGGGGCTGTTTGCACAGAGGCTGTTTGCTTAGAAGATACTGGCGCTCCTCTGAAAAATGCCGGCTTTATTGCGGTGCTTCAGGCAAACTTAAAAGCACGTATTGATTTTTTGATTGTTTGCTTTTCTTTGCGAGCGCTCGCTCTCTCTCTTAAATTCTCTGCTCCTGATGTAGACACTCCTTTGAAGATATATATATTTGCATTCTTTTAATTGTGAAAAAGAACTGTCATCTCTGCCTTGTCATAGAGCACAGTTTAAACTTTTGACTAAAGGGTGTTACTTCATGTCTAGAGGGCTCTAATAATGTGTGGGAGAGTTTATAAGGGCTTAAAATATATAAAAATAACTATACAAACATATGGTTTCTACTTGGATTTTCATCTATCGCGGGGGTTCTGGAGCGCAACCCCGTGATCGAGGAGGGATTACTGTAATGATTAAAAATTTAATTAGTGTTAATTGTCAATATTAATTGATTGTGTGAGAATAAAATTTTGTTTTTTTTGGTCAGAGAAATGGTCAAAAACTACTTTTTTTAATTAAGGCTCATTTCAGCTAGGAAAATTAAATGAAAAAATAAAATATGACAACTTGTAACTATAAAAATGATTTTATTTTCTTTTATGCCATATGTATTATGGATTTATTTTTGTACATATTTGATTAGTTAAAGAATGTATTTTAAGGAAATTTTATTTGTTTTGCTACCATGGCAAAACAGCAAGTGTTGTGTTAAAATAAATAAAAAAGTAGGGTGGCTCTTTCTTAACTTAGAATTTTTGGGCCACATTTTTATTTACGATACATACACTTTATTTTATAGATTTATTTGTGGTATTGAGATGTGACGTGTCAAAACTTTTACAAGATTATGCAGTATAAAAATGTAATTTAGTTAAAAATAGTCATTACCCAAACAATACCAACTATTTTGCTACTGGTGGCTCTTCTCTTCTGCTTGGTTACATCACAGTCAAGTGTTCCATTGAACTACAGTTTCAAGCAATGTTCCTTCTTTAGTAGCTCCAACCAACCAATTCTGCTGGTTTTAAATAACAGAACATTCAAATGTCATACAATAGTGGACTTCACTCTCAATGAAGAGTATAGTTTCTCTATCCTATTACAGTATACCATGACAAAGTCAGTTCAACAGCTCCACTGACCTTTCTGTTCTATGCATCCTTTATTTGGTTTTATCCTAGCAATACAGGATATTTAAGCTTTCCCTATCAAGGCATGTGTTAAATAAGAAAAACTGTAATTGCACTGCCATGGCTAGACAGAACATTGTAAGGTAGTATAACTCATAGGATATCGAACAGATCTTTTATGAACTCTCTGCAAACTTCAGGAACTTGACAGGTGATTGAAGAAATGCTTAAGGTAAAGTAATGCAGTCTAAATACCAATGACATGGTAAAAGGTATAACCACATACAACTAATTAAAAAGATAAATGTAGGCCCAAATAAATAAATAAAAACACTTAACTGTATGAAGCAAATTCAATTTGGTTTCCTACCTAAAATATTTAATTTCACTTATGTATTCATTGACATGGCATAATGAATGACATTTAATAGTGTTTATTTCAATCAAAATCAAACAAATACACTCACTATCACACAATTTAATACACAAGTGAAGGACATTATAGAAAGCATATTTCAAATCAATATATTTTAAACATCCAAACATTTTTATTCAATAGGAAGTAAAGATTATCATTCATAAGTACATTAAATAGCAAAACTACACAGCATATTGAACTTAACAGATTAAATCCAAAGATTAAATGCAAATGTACAATAAGTTAATAGAATTGTGATTCTTATTTTATGTACATTTGGTTTTCAATAAATATGTCACTTTATTTAATCATAACATACCTATAAAATATTACCTTACAATTAAGGTCAGGAAGTGTGTGTGTGTGTGTGCGTATATATAATTTTCTCAGCTTGTGCCTTTACTATAGGCAATTTTTCTGCAGGTTTTAAAACATTTCTATAATGTTTAAAACTTTTGGAAAGTAAGCTTAGTTGACCACGTTGAAAAACATGCAAAATGATCTCAGCTATAAATTGAAGCATTTACAAGAAAGTATATGCCATTCCAGCAAATAGTAGTATTATCTATGCTATACTATCAGCACTATGAAACTCATTCAAACAAGACAGGATAGGTTTATTTACGTGTTACGTAGTCTCTTTCCTACTATTACTATCTTACTTACTTTACCTTAAACGGTTACTTACCTATACAAAAGAAACTTAAATAAATGTTTTTATTCTGCCAGTACAAATAACATAGCGCAATCCTTACTAGTATAATCCAATGTCAGTTGATAGGTTAAAAAAAAAAAAATCACACTGACAAAATTCATGGGGAGTGAAAGGCTCTCTCACAATGTAATGGTGCAAATTAGGAATGAATCTAGAAAGAACATTAGATAATGCATGCAGAAATAACTTGACTAAAGTATGGAAATTTAGATTCACTAAATAAAAAACGGCAAAGTCTTGGAATAGTAGAATGGAAACAAAAGATTGTTGAGGAAACCAGTGTAAACACAATGGAAAAAGAACAGACAGGAGAGAAAAAACACCAAGGTTTTAATTTTAATACAAAAAATGCTAATAATGGTTATTTGTCATTTCTTCCCTTATTCATTTGCACATTCAGTGGTCACCATAATAAAAAACAATGATGCACCAAATTACCAAAAATCTAAATATCTTTATTAAGACAAGAATGGGTTTTTAACAATTCATTAATGGATAAAGAGAGCAGTGTTTGTTTTATTCTATGATGAAGAAAAAAACAATTTATCCCATGAAATGGCTTGCTCATTAAGATATTTCTTTTTAATGAAACTCAGAGCTATAGATAGCAATGTCTAAAAAGAGCAGAATTGGCATCAAAGAAATCAGACGCCTTTAGCAAACCACAATGCAACTGAGATGTACACGTTGAGTTTATTATGCTCAGAGTTTACATTTCATGTCAGAATGGAAGATCCTAGCATTAAATCCACAATGACCAACTGGTGTTGGGTTTACAAGCAATTCTACTTAAATCAGCAATAATCCAATTATGAAAAGGCAGGTTTGACATACTGTATAGCTTAACATACATGAGTAACAATTTATGCCTTGCAAACAATCTGACCAATTTGAAAACCAAATACAATAATTAAATGATAAACAGCAACTTACTATTAACACATATAATTAGAGAGAACTCTAGGCTTTGTGCAGAGTATTAATGATGTGTACAGAAGGTACTTACAAACATTTTGTTCACGTTACTGCATATGTACTTAGGCATGGACAATATGATAAGAATGCATGACTTCATATTGACAAATACTGAAATTGAAATGTTGTTTTCTACATTGCTGATTTTTTTTATGTCCACTATGATTCTAATCATCTAGCCAACCACTCTCTAAAACAGTTTTCACTCAGATAAGACTGCCATTTTCAATTTTCTGAATTCACTTTCAACCAATGCTGGAAAGTTTGCTTTATTCTCTTCATGCTGCATGCTCGTGTTCAGCATGGATCATAGCCTTCAAAAAGTATAATGATCTTCATTTCAATGAAAACACACGTTTGTAAAGAAACAATCTATCCATTTAAAAAAAAATTCTCGATTCATACTTGCAGAAACTTAATGATCTGAATCATCAAATGAAAAAAGGCTTAAATGAAACTTGCTTAAAAGTTTGTCAGACAAACTGTTCATGAACATCAGCTACTAAAGCATGCTAATACACAAGAGTAGTATGACAGATCTATACAAGATTACTGATTTACTTAATTTCCCCTTTTTATGAACTAAATAGGAGCCACTGGGTAAATACAGAACATCAAATGCCTAACTTCTATATTGCATATTAGGTGTCCAAAGTACAAGCTTATACATACTGTATTAATACAAGAAAGTAAAAATGTCATTGTCCACTTTTTGCAAACACTTTAAGAACTATATAAAAGCAATTCTTAGTCCCTACCAGCCAATACTTCACTTAATTCATGGAAGCTGAATCCAGTGTAATATGTAAAGTAAATAAAAGCTGATTCTGAGTAATAACAGAAGGTTAAATAAAGCAGATAATTACAAAAGCATTTACATTCTATTTTCCTAAATAAAATGCACATATGTGGCAGGACTGGGTGAATAATACAAACAGTATCTATTTGCTATAATGTTCTACTTTGTTAAATTAACTAAGCATCAAATCTCAACCGAGATGGTCAATACTTAATCGTGACATTTTCTTATAACATAAAACTAAAAACTTGTATGCCAATTGACAAATCAGGTAAGTAAAGTGAAAACAAATCTGATTGATTGACTGGTTGGTTGACAATTAGCCAAGACATTTAATGGCAATATTCATTATTGCAGTAGATTCTACTTTTGAAGCCCAACCATTGTGTGCAATGTTTGCATTTTCTCCCCAGGTACTGTGGATTTTTCACTAGCTAAAGACTTTATCACAAGCTTAACTGGTTACATTATTCTAGTGCTTATTTAAGCTGTTACAGAAAGCAGACCCAACCAGGTAAGAGGCAGAATATCAGTCTTCATAGGATGTATAAAGGAACATTTACTACTGTATAATTTCTTTTTACAAAACAGAAATTCACTACATGTAGAGAAAAAGTAAAATTTCCATTGTTGTTCTGTGTCACAATATTAATTTTTTCTTATCCCTTATAATATTAAACATGCAGGATTGTAAACAGCATGTATTAGTATGTACATATAAAACTGTTCTTCAAATAACGGGCAGGGTAGAAGCTAAAAGTAATGTAGGTTTCATTTTCAATGACAGTATATATCGCCGATTCTGAGTTTTTGATGTCATTTTATAGTCTTAACTGGAAGTTAAATAGTTTAGGTCTTAATTTAATTAAGACAGTATATATCTAAAGAACCATTAAGTATATTTATAAAACATTGTCAAGCTAAATTGAGAAAAACCCAATTATGTTTACTCTGCATTTACACTGCAACTACTGTAGCACTGGAGTTGTTCATTTCAAGGTACCATATACATAAAAATGTATTGAATTTATTAGAAGCAGAACAGTCAGAAGAAAAAAGATTTAAATGATTTTAATGAAAATATTTCACAATTAACACAATCCACAATGAATACAAATCCTAAAGATGTAAATATTTTTATACTTGTTCCTTTTACAACATAACAATACTTACGTGGGAATGATGAGACAACTGTGGAACAGTATTTAGAACTAACGATTTATAAATTCAGGGACATATGTCTGATTCCTTGCACAATCACCGTCTGTGTAGGATAACTCACAACTCTAAATTGGCCCAGTAAAGGAAAGAAAATGTGTGAACTTCTGACTATCTGCCTGGAGTGGAATTTCATACAGTTACAATCACAAGATTATCCATTATGTCAGCAAAATGTGGTTGAGTTCCCAACAAATGGAAAAAGCAAGCTCATGAGAAAGTGTATAAATACCACAGATGGGAAAGGACTAAAAAGCCTAATATTAATATATTAAGTAATACTACTTTATTACTTTAACGGAGTAGGTTTCAAAACACAAATCAACAAGTTTGCCTTTAACTTACCAATACTTCAACTATTTCCAAATAATAAACAGCTCTGCTGAAAATAGTGACAGTAGACTGTCTGCCTAATGTGTCTTTTTGTAATGTTAAAAGCTACAGATGCAGTACTCCAAATATTTTTACTGTACATTATACTGTACCTTGAAATCACAAATTGAGGCTGATGGATTGAAATGATTGTTACCTGAAGAAGAGTCAATCATAGTAATGTAATTGATCTCTTCACTGACTATTCAATCTAACATCCGCTGAATTTGGTTTCTTTATTTAATTCGACTGTATTTCTTCTATTTTTGTTTTCTCTGCTTCATTTTTTATTTGTTATGCATTAGTCCATTCTGAATTAAAACTGAGGTAACATTATGTTATATTATCACTTGAATCACCCCATGCTTGTTTGCATATACAACACTGAAAAAGAATGCCATTTTTAATAATGAATACACTTTTCTAACAAATTTATAAATATATCCATACATACATAAATACATACACATTTTAATTAATAAAGAAGAAATAAAAAAAAAAAACTTTTTTGTTTACATATGAACTTTAGTCAAGCTGCAGTTGTTAATTTGGAGCAAGACAGTTTTGTCTTATCCTACTAGTTCACAAGTTCTGGAAATGGATTAAGAAAACTAAAGCATAAAACACTTCTGCACAATAATTAATTGTCCTTATGAGTGAAACACATTAGATGCCTAGAAACCTGTAGTAATTTAGCCAATAATTCCAGGACAGGGTCCCATTTATTCAGCATGTTCCTGTAAATACTGCTTCACAGACTCATTATTTCCAAGGCACTTTTGTGTGTGTGTGTGTATATATGTGTAAGTTTCATAGGTGCCTTGATGCTGAAAAAAGGCAGACTAGATATAAACAATCGATTTCTCCAAAAGTAGCAAATAACTCTGACATGTGAGAAATAGAAAAACAAATGCAGTCAACCACACAGTTAGTGTAAGCTTGAGCTTATTCTTGAAAAGGGTTAATAAAATGGGAGTGGTCTGGGAAAGATTTTGGATAGACATGCTATTTACTGGATCATTAGATCTAGAAGAGACTATAAATGCTCAGCCTCTGAAATAAACATATTTCATCTCCTGAATTAATACTCATTTCAAATATCTTCAAATAATTTTTCAATATGTTTACTCTGTTATAACAGATTACTACAAAGACATCTGCTTAAAGCTAATGTTTCCTGTAGGCTATTAAAACCTAATATCATAAGAACTGCATTTATAAATATATTTCTGAACCCTTCAGATTACAATAAAAATAAGCATTTATTTTTAATGTTTAACATCCATGGCTCGTGATTTTTTTCAATGTTATTAGCCTTACTAATTTTAAGGACTCAATTACTGTTTAGATGCATAATAAAAGCAAGTTTTCCAAATGGGTAAAAACATACACTTGCTGCCTTCAAAAAGTTGGAAGGCTGAGGCTCAAGCACAAATGGAGAAGCAAGAGACACCCAACAAAGCTTTAAATGATCAAAAGAAATTCTTCAAATGTGTACATTATCTTATAAAGTTGCTTAAATTAATTTAACGGAATACTGCATACCCTAATTTGAATAAGAAAATGAAATTATAGAATTATAAAAAAAGGAAAAATGCTGTCAAATACAAAGCATTGCTAACATACCTGCCAGAAAATGAGTTGTTTTCTACCAAGTGTCCACTAATGACAGAGGGTATACATTAAGAGAATAAACCCATGCTTTCTGAATGTTTAATGTAATAGACAAACATTTTTGGTATATTGTAAAGAGGCTACATGTAGGAAAAACAGAACATATATCATGAACAACAGATGACGGTGCCTGCAAAAATCAGACTGTGAAAGTGACACAGGGTTTACATGGACACAACAATTTCACCCTCTTAATAATGTAAAGAGGTAACTAAGAGTCAATAAAATGTTCATAACTGTTCAATGTTCAAACTCTACAATGTGCCATTACATATACTGAATAGTAATGTGTGAAGTTCTGATCACCAAACTATTCCAAAAAATAAGTAAACGAATAAAAGACAGTAACAATAAAGGATGTGTAGACAACAGCATTCATAAACATGCCTTGAAAAAAGGACATGCAGTCAAGACTACAAGTGGAAATTAAGACCAAATACTGTATGTTCAGGGTGGAAACTGCAGCAAAATGACAGAAAAACGGGAAAGAAAAAAACCCCACAACTTTAGGAGTCATAAGGCTGAAGGTATAAAACTGTCTATAGACAACAACTTCGCTTTAGCTAGCCAAAGAATGGTAATAGACTGAATGATTTCCTCATGTTTGAAAAAATGTCTAAAATACTGTAGTACAATTGAAGATTACTTGAAAGTAGTTCAATAAAGGAATGTTATTGTCTGCTCACATATAGCAGAAAAGAACGTTTAATAAAATCCAAAAAGAATAATGGTTGGTGGCTATTTAAATGCCTTTTTAGTGTGGGCTTTTGACAAGAGGTACTGACGCTGATAGCAGGGAAATCCCAGCATGATTCCAGAAAGCAGATTCTTTCATCCACCAAAACTTCAATAACCAGCTGACAGCTCTAAACAAGGCCCCCAGGTGGGGTATTTCCACATCTACACAAAAACAAAAACACATTATTTCTACACTTACAGTATAAGACATTCTATGTTCATTAAAAACCCATTGTATGCACGTTATTTTAGAAGTCAATTTACTTTCTCATAAAAAGAAAAAAAGAATGTGATTAAATAGTTCTCACTTTCATATGATCTTGAAAATATTTTTATATACTTAAATTAACAATCTCTTTACAACTGTTACTAGTAAATATATTTTACAGCCATATTAACCATCATAACATTTCATGTGCACAACTCCAGTAGTATTCCCAGTGACCCTAAAAATTACATTAAGTGGGTTAGTAAACAGATGAAAATATGGATGGAAGTCCAAAACAAACTTTGCACTGATACAAGTATGAAAATACTTTTTGGTCAGAAAATATTTTCAAACAGCAAATATGTTAAAATGACTATTACTATTCATTTACAGAATGATTGACTTATCTTTCATTCTGCTTCACTGATGTGCATAAAACTTTGACGCAAACAAAAATTAACTAAAACAATGCATATTACTAACAGTTATATAATCTTATGTGTAGCGTGGGATATTTCTTTTAATAAATGAAGTTGGAGGAGGGGTGTTTAAGGGCTGGGTGACTAAGTTAACAAGTCACTTCCATTCATTAAAAAGCTGTAAAGGTTTAAGAATAGGGCTACTTCAGATCTCAGCAAGATAACACCACAGGATCAACATTAGTATGTGCAAAAGATTGGATGCTTGCCCATTAAACTACTTCTCAACCCAAGCTGGATTTGCCAAGTCCCACAGGAATTCTTTTTTTCTTTCATTTGAAATTAAAGAGACTTTACAAAGGAAGGAGAGGGAACCTTCGAGTTTGTGCGTCATTCTGAAAGCTTCTATGGTGCCTCATACTCTTCACACCTCTAACATACAGAGTATTTTGAATTTGGTCTTTCTAGTGGAACACACACTTTGGGAGAGCCTGCAGCTCTACAGTAAAGTACACACTAAAGTACTCAACTGTTTCCTTAAAGTACAAAAAAAGATCAATTGACAATTATCTATAAATACTATAGATAAATCTATAAATATTTATTAATCTAAAAAAACACTTCAAAAGGCATGTTCAACTTAAAAAGGTCTTTCAAAGAACACATATTGTAGTGTTATAAAAATATAAATATTGCATGCTGTGGCATATAATGATCATAACTCTCTTGCAATATAACAAATATATTTAAAAATCTTGATTAAAGCAAATATGAATTAAAATTTTAAATTATTTTCAGGATTCATAAATTGTAATTTATTTTCAAAGTTTATATTATTAAAATAAGGACTCAGTAATAAAATACTTATTAAAATAAGGATTCTGTAATTATTCAAATGAGCAATGAAAACAGGTTTTTCCAAACAGACATCCAAACTCATTGGCAAATGCTCAGTCACAAGTATAGGGTAATCATAAATTGTAAAAAAAAAAGGGACTTCAAACAAAGTCTATAAATTCAGTTAATCTTATGTGTTAGATGACTTTAACAGATTATATATTCTATTTGAATCACAAAATAAAATTACAGAAATTTCAATTTCTGCCTCTACTTTAAATTACTTGGTAACTAAAAGAATAATATTTTACATTTATAATAACAATACATAATTATTCAATACTAACAGATGTAGTAAAAAAAGGGGGGCAAAATGCTCCCTAATACAGCATATTCATTCACAGAAGGGACAAAAGTATATTTGAAGGTACTCTGACTTTTCCTTTCTCTAGTTAGCACTCAGACTACATAAAAAGCATTTTACTTAGCAGACTAGACTTTCAAATGCAGAGCAGCTTAAAATGTTTCATACTACAACATTTGTGCACATAGCACATTTTCATAAAATAATACCTTATTTTCAACATGGAGACTTATGGTGCATTTTAAAATCTTTTAAGTAGTATTTTCCGAAGGTTACTTATAAGAACATAAGAACATAAAAACAAGGAACACAGGGAAACATATTTTATTATTCTACCAGAGTGTGCAATAATAGTTGTTCTTATCGATTACAGTGCAGAAGTTGCATTATCACAAATCCAAAGAAAACATTAACTCTTTGCATTGCCTTGCATGCTCAGTTGAGAACTGTAAAACATGAATATGCCTAATTCCTAATGCAAGTAATTTAAACTCATAACACAGTTTATTCCACTATAATTAATAACACTAAATTAAAACCTTTATGGGAGGTTTAAAATATCCTAAAAGGCAGGCTGTAATTTGTCACTTAGATACAGGATATCTATAGGCAAGGCCTCAAAAGGAAATACCTCCATACAAAAGTTTGGAAGGCCAACTTCACCCACACCCACAGAGACACCTTTCCACTAAAGTCAATTTCATCCTGTCCATTGGCTTTTTTACCCAGTACACCAATGTTAAGTAACAGGGGTCCAAGCACCCACCAGGGAATGGGGACAAAAACTACTCTTGCAAGATCATCTAGTACAGTGTTTCCCAACCACTGTAGACATAAGTGAGCGTGAGAAATCATCAGGTGTGCCGTGAAAGATTTTCCAATTTCACCTGATTGGTACTCTAAGGCTGCCTGTTTGTTCTGCTGTCACTAGAGGGCAGTACAACTTCTTGCTCCAATTAAGTGGGTTGCCAACCGCCAGTAAGACAGAAGAAGACAAAGAAGAAATCGAAAGTACCTAGTCATGCTGGAAGTGAGACAACGCCGCAGGTAATAGCAATGGATAAATATTTAAAAAGAAAAAGTAATCAACCTGACCAGGGTCCTGGAGAAAATTCTGACCCAGATGAAGGCCCTAGAATATGTAGTGTTTAGAAGAAAGCAAAAAGGTGAGTTCAAGGCAATGCAATGAGTTATCTTGCCCTTGGATTCACTTTACTGGGGAACCAACAGAGCCAATTCCGCTATGCCTGGTGTGCGGGGAAAAATTGTCAAACAGTGCCATGGTTCCAAGTAAACTTAAACACCATTTCCAGACAAAACACCCATAACTTCAAAACAAGAACATGGACTATTTTGTTCAACTGTGTGGACAGACTGAGAAACAGGCAGCGTTAATGAGGAAAACCACGAAGACGAGTGAGAAAGCACTTTAAGCTTGCTACCAAGTTGCTGAACTCATCACTATATCAAAACAGCCACACACTGTAACAGAGACATTAATACTGCCTGCCTGCTTGCAAAATTATCTTAAAAGAGATGATCAGCCCTGGCGCTG
This sequence comes from Polypterus senegalus, assembly GCF_016835505.1. Taxonomy (NCBI): domain Eukaryota; kingdom Metazoa; phylum Chordata; class Cladistia; order Polypteriformes; family Polypteridae; genus Polypterus; species Polypterus senegalus. The sequence continues at coordinate 92,386,363 of NC_053167.1, read as the reverse complement.
TTAAAGAAATACCCATAGTCCCTCTCTCAAATAATACAATTTCCAGACGTATTGAAGACATGTCTGCTGACATTGAAAAGATAGTTTTGGAAAAGTTGCATTAGTGGCAAATTTGCATTGCAAATCGATGAATCTACGGATATCAGTGGACATGCACAACTTATGGCAAATGTGCACTTTGTACATGGAGACATCATCAGAGAAAACTTTCTGTTTTGCAAGGAATTGCCAGAAAGAACAACAGGAGAGGATACAACATTTTGAAAGTGCCAACCTTAACATGTTCCCACACATCCAGAAATGGCAGGGTGTCAACAGTGCTGCACTGTGTGAGGCAATAGGTAAACATCTGCAAAGTCTTGAGCAGAAGTTGTCATGTTATTTCCCTTCACTTTCCACTGATGGCCTTGACTGGGTTACGAACCCATACAGCTCAACTGCAGTTGAAAAGGACATGACTTTGCAGGAGCAGGAAGAAATAACTGAACTGAGACAAAATCGTGGTCTAAAACTGAGGTTTGCTGATCTACGTTTGGACAGTTTTTGGCTGACTGCTGCCAAGAGTTCCCAATTCTGGCAAACAAAGCTATTTCAATTCTGCTCCCTTTCTCCACAACCTATCTATGCGAGGTGGGCTTTTCAAGCATGACTGCTATAAAGACGAAAAAGAGAGAGACTCAGAGTTGCTGAGGAAGATCTACGTGTGTGTCTTTCTTCAATTCCTGCAAGAATATCAGCTTTATGTTCAACTAAACAGGCCCAGGTTTCACACTGAGTAAGTAAATTGAGTAAATTGAGACTACACTTTTATTATATTTCAATAAATATACCTTTTGTGACATTTTGTTTGGTGGTGTGCCTTGTGATTTTTCTAATGTAAAATATGTGCCGTGGCTCAAAAGGTTGGGAAACACTCATCTAGTAGACTAGAAAAACAAAATATATGGTTATCTAGTTTTTGGCACCTAATGTAGCTCAAGTGGGTAAAAGCAAAAGTATCTGCAATACAGAAATGATTTTTGCAGGACTAAAGCTTTTAATACCACCTTTCCATTACAATTCACAAAAGAAAAAAAGTCTGCTTTACATTCAATTATCATACACATATAATGTGCTCAGATAACCTTCAACAGTTGAACAAAGTGCTAGTCTAGTATGATATACCCACCTACACAACTACATCTGGCCAGTTTAAAGTTAACAATTGATCTAACACACACATCTTTGGGAACTGAGAAAAAAATCTAAGTAGTAGAGAAACAGTCACACAGATGTAGCAAGAATGTGTAAGTTTCACAGTGACCAGGCTGGGATTTAATCTAAAAAGCCTATAGCTGTTAAACAGTAGTGTTACCGATACATAATCATGATGCATCTGTAATTCAAATCACTACTTATAAAAACGAACAAAATATCAAAAAGTGAGTTGAGTAGTAGCAGACACAAACCCTATGTCTAAAAGCATTTTCATACTCATAATCCATTTTCCAGTGTAAAGGAGTGTCAGTTGTCTCTTGTTGTCCCTCGTACCAAATGTAAAACCAAGGGGGACAGGGCCTTTGCAGCTGCTGCCCCTCGCCTGTGGAACTCTCTACCTCAGCATATTAAGGAGTCATCTACAATTGAACAGTTCAAAACAAGATTAAAAACTCACTTCTTTTCGCTAGCATTCAGTGACCTTCAGTAATACTGATGTTTTCCTCTTTGTGATCATAACATTATTTATATTTATTATCTATCTTATTTTATGTTCATATATTTATGTTTTATTGTTTATTATTTTTGTTTTTTTAATTTTTCTTTTATTCTATTATTGTAAAGCACTTTGGCTGCAGCATTACTATGTTGTTTTAAATGTGCTATATAAATAAATTGACATTGACATACACACACACACAAACGAGAATATTTAATTAATGCAACGAGCATGGTGATAAACAGCATTGCCTATTGTATGTTATGAAGCCCAGTACTGAGCGTTCAAATTCCATCCACATTTTCTCCATGGGTTTTCTCTGTAGGTAATCCAGTTTTCTTCCTATGCCTCTATAGATCGACAAGATACTTTATTATCCCCAAGGGGAAATTCACATACTCCAGCAGCAGCATTCTGATAAGGACAATATTAAACAGTGATAAAAATGCAGGTATAACAGACAGTAACTTTGTATAATGTTAACGTTTGACCCCCTCCCTTGGGTGGAACTGAAGAGTTTTCATAGTGTAGGGGAGGAACAATCTCCTCAGTCTGTCAGTGGAGCAGGTCAGTGACAGAAGTCAGTCTCTGAAGCTGCTCCTCTGTCTGGAGATGATATTATTCAGTGGATGCAATGGATTCTCCATGACTGACAGGAGCCTGCTCAGCAACCGTCGCTCTGCCACAGATGTCAAACTGTCCAGCTCGTGCCTACAATAGAGCCTGCCTTCCTCACCAGTTTGTCCAAGTGTGAAGCATCCTTCTTCTTTATGCTGACTCAGCACACCACCGATTAGAAGAGGGTGCTAGCCACAAACGTCTGCTAGAACATCGGCAGCATCTTATTGCAGATGTTGAAGGATGCCAGCCTGTGAAGAAAGTATAGTCGGCTCTGTCCTTTCTTGCTGAGCATCAGTATTGACAGTCCAGTCCAATTTATCATCCAGCTGCACTCCCAGGTATTTACAAGTCTGCACCCTCTGCACACAGTCACCTCCGTGATCATGGGGTCCATGAGGGTCTGGGCATCCTAAAATCCACCACCAGCTCCTTGGTTTTGCTGGTGTTCAGGTGTAGGTGGTTTGAGTCGCACCATGTAACAAAGTCCTTGATTAGCGTTCCTATACTCCTCCTCCTGCCCACTCCTGATACAGCCCACGACAGCAGTGTTGTCAGTGAACTTTTGCATGTGGCAGGACTCCGAGTTGATTGAAGTCCCATGTATATAGGCTGAACAGGACTGGAGGCACAGTCCCCTCGGCTCCTGTGTTGCTGACCACAATGTCAGACCTGCAGTTCCCGAGACATACATACTGAGGTCTATCTGTAAGATAGTTCACGATCCATGCCACCAGGTATGAATCTACCCATCTCTGTCAGCTTGTCCCTAAGGAACAGAGGTTGGATGGTGTTGAAGGCACTAGAGAAGTCCAGAAACATAATTCTTACTGCACCACTGCCTCAGTACAAGTGAGAGAGGGATCGGTGTAGCATGTAGATGATGGCATCCTCCGCTCCCACCTTCTCCTGGTATGCAAACTGCAGCGGGTCGAGGGTGTAGCGGACCTGTGGCCTCGGGTAGTGAAGCAGCAGCCGCTCCATGGTCTTCATCACATGTGACATCAGGGCGATAGGCCTGAAGTTATTCAGCTCACCAGGACACGATAACTTTGGGACTGGGGTGATGCAAGATGTTTTCCAAAGCCTCAGGACTCTTCCCCTGTTCCAGGCTCAGGTTGAAGATGCGTTGTAGAGGACTCCCCAGCTCAAACGCACAGGCCTTTAACAGTGATGGCAATACTCCATCTGGACCTACTGCTTTGCTGGCATGAAGTCTCCTCAGCTCTCTGCTTACCTGGGCTGCTGTAATTGTGGATGGGGAAACTGCCTCCTTCATCCCATCCCACACTTCCTTCATGCTGTTATTCTGCAACTTCTACTCCAGCTTTCTCCTGTACTGCTCCTTTGCCGCCCTGAGCTGGACTCGGAGTTCCTTCTGCACACGCTTGAGCTCATGCTGATCACCAGATTTAAAAGCCATTTTTTTCTAGTTCAAAAGGCCCTTGATGTCACTTGTAATCCATGGCTTGTTGTTAGCATAGCAGTGTACTGTTCTTACTGTAACTACAATGTCCATACAGAAGTTGATGTAGTCAGTAGTGCAGTCAACAACCTCCTCAATGTTCTCACTATGTGGCCCCTGCAGGATATCCCAGTCCATAGTTCCAAAGCAGTCTCTCAGAGCCTGCTCTGCGTCAGGGGACCACTTCCTGAATGAGCGTGTGGTTGTAGGTAGCTCCCTTAATCTTGGTTTGTAGTGAGGCTGAAGCAAAACCAGGTTATGATCTGCCTTCCCAAGCGCAGGCAGCAGGGTGGCGCTGTATGCGTCTTTAACATTTGCATACAGTAGGTCAATAGCCCTATTTCCCCGGGTGTTACAATTCACATACTGGGAGAAGGCAGGTAATGTTTTGTCCAGCGTCACATTGTAACAGTCTCCAGAGATTAGCACAAGCGCCTCGGGGTGCTGCGTTTGTAGTTTAGTAACAGCAGATTGGATGATGTCATCCACTTTCTCCGCGTCCACCCGAGGAGGGATATAAACAATAACAACGACGACGTGTCCAAACTCTCTGGGCAAGTAATAGGGACGCATACATACAGCCAACAGTTCGATGTCCCTGCAGCAAGTGGAGATTTTGACGTTTACATGTCCAGGGTTGCACCACCTTGTGTTCACATAGAGAGCGAGTCCTCCTCCTTTCTGCTTCCCGCAGGTATTTGCGTTTATGTCCGTTCTAACTGTGCTAAATCCGGGTAGCTCCATGTTAGCATCTGCAGTGCTAGTTGTTAGCCATGTTTCACAAAAACAACAAACTGCATTTGGTAGTGAGTTCATATTTCCCAGGATCACAGAAGGCACCGAAGGCATGTATCGCCACTTCCTCGCTAGCCGCTTAGCCTTTAGCTTCGCAACAGATCTGCTGCCATGATACGACCTTCTTACCTCGTCAGGTAAATAGGGAACCACACGGGCACAGGCCTTTGTTCTCAGCGCTTGAAGTGGACTACCTGAATAAACAAGTCACGCCATGTAAAAATCCTTTTCCATGTAATAAAAAGTGTCCAGGAAATGAGTCCACATAAAAGAAAGTGGTAGGAATGATCAGTGAGTTAGAGCAAAAGGTAGAAATATAAAGTCGTACACGGAGCTGCTGGAAAGACTGCCACTTACGGCGGCGCCAAACTGTAATTTTTTTGATGTGTAGTGGAAGAGTGAATTGGCAATGTAATAGACAGGCAACATTTAAATCACACATTGGATCAATGAACAGAATATTCAAACAGAAAATTTTTATTGAAAAATACTGTGTAATTTGTCAAAAACAAAATTATGTAATAATTTTCTGGTTGGTCAGCACCAACCAGATGAAGGCTAGCTTCAACATCACACTGAAAATCAAAGTGAAAATTTTAAATCATAGGCTGATACAAATCATAATGTGACTCAGTAGTGTGTATGGCCCCCACGTACCTGTATACACTCCCAACAACATCTGGGCTTGCTACTGATGAAGCAGTATAGATGGTGTCCTGGGGGATCTCCTCCCAGAGAGCTCCTGAGCACTCTGTGGCGCTACTTGATGTCAGGTGCACTGATACATAATGTCCTATAGGTTCTCAAATGGATTCAAGTCAGGAAAAAGTGTGGGGCAGTCAATGGCAACAGTGTCTTCATCACCCAAGAACCGCCTGCACAATCTGACCACGAGACTGGGCATTGTCCTGCACCAGGAGGGCACTATGGCCCACTGTACCAGCATATGGTCTGACAATGGCTCCAAAGATTTCATCCTGGTACCTAATAGCAGTCAGGGTACCGTTGCCTAGTGCATGAAGGTCTGTGTGAACCTCCATGGATATGTGTCCCCAGACCATCACTGATCCACTGTCAAACCAGTCATGCTGGATGATGTTGCAGGCTGCGTAATGTTCACCACAGAGTCTCCAGACTCTTTCACATCTGTCATGTGTGCTCTGTGTGAACCTGCTATCATCTGTGAAGAGATTGGGGCAACAATGGCAGAGCTGCCAATTGTGGTATTTTCTGATGAATGTCAATCGAACTGATAGCTGGTGGGTTGTGAGTGCAGGTCCCATCAAATGACGTTGGGCCCTCATTGAGCCCGTTTTTGACAATATGACCATTCATACCAGTGGCTAGCTGGATGGCATTTTGTAGGGTTATGATAGTGTTCCTCTTCACATAAAGAAGCGGATATCAGCTCCACTGCTGGGCTGATGCTCTTTTATTGCCCTGTCCAGCTTTCCTCCAATAACGGTCTGTCTCCTGATATCTCCTTCAAGCTCTGGAGGAATTGGACTACCTGTGCAACCTGAAAAAGCTGCAAATACCGCCTCATGCTACCAGTAGTGACTAGGACACTATTAAATGCAAAACTAGAGAACAATCAGTCAGGAAGGATAAGGAGAGAGCAAATGTCTGTGGCGACCACCTGCAAAACAATTCCCTTTTTGGGGGTTGTCTTGCTGTTGCGTCTTCAGCGCACCTGTTGTAACTTTAATTTGCACCAAAGCAAGGGAAGTTGATTTACAATCACCTAACTGGACAGTGATATCACAGAAGCGTAACTGACTTGTTGTTAGACTGTGATGATCAAGTGTTCCCTTAATTATATATATATATATATATATATATATATATATATATATACACACACACACACACACACCCCACATGGACAGACACTATTTACATTTATGCTTGCCCTGAGCTAAAAATAGTTATCTGCAAAAAGTCTTTGTGTCCTCCAATCTTTAACGTACAAACCACAATTTGTCCAATAGACCACGTTATTATTAAAAGGCGAAACCAGTCTGAATTAAACCCCATGGGATTTCTCTTTTAATTAATACGATTAACATTGAATTGCGTTCCAGATGGGAATACAGAACGCTGCAAAAGCATCGGTGGCATGCAATAGTTTCCCTTCCATATTTATCAAGCACAGCGCCCTGTCAAAGCATTGCTCTTCCCACAACGCGATTTCTCCTTTTAAAGGACCTTTAAATGACTTCAGACAGGTTTCGTTTTCTTATAAACAAATTACAGTGATGATTTACGTAAATGACTGATGCTAAGTTCAGTCACGGTTATCTCGCGAGGTGGTTTTCACAAAAGCCGCGCTATCACGATGACAAAAACGACAATAAAAATAAAAAAATATTGCTATCTGCGCTGAAATTCATATACTTTAACTTCGTGAATTAGAATCAGTTATTTAATACAAAAAGCAACAAAAGGTAAAGATGAATAATGTGATACAATTGAAAGTCCCAGGAGAAGCTAACCATGCGTACACATTTAAAGAATTCGAGCACATATAGCCTTTATATGTAAACCTTGTGCAGAAGGCAGAAAAAAGATAAACATATTAAATAGTAAAACCATACTAGGAATACTGGGATACTGTATATACTAAATTAAAACGTACGTTGTAAGCTATTTTCAGTACTACAAATCATTCACTCAGATGCAACAAAACATGGCATATCCAATCAACTTGAATACATTACGGGGTATTCTATTGCATTTGGTTTATGGGCTAGAGGAAAAAAGCTGGCTTATACACGAGTATGACCACCTTGTGTAAACATTACAAATTTGACTGGGGGAGGGGGGCGTTAAACCTACCACCAAAGAAGAAAGACACGTATTTAAAGATAGCAAACAATCTACAAAGGAAATAATGTATACATGCAAATATGGAAGAAAAACAAACGGACCTTCGCTTAAGAAAAACTGAATACATGTATAAACAGAGAACATCGATCACCAACAGCCAGTCCATGATCGTGCAATATTCCAGTTCGTTTCGTTCTGAAACTGTTACATCAAACCGATAAGGACGTGCACAATGTCACCTAATATCTACTGTTCTTATAAAACTGTTTCCACCTAGACTCGTCACAATTTGAGACAAAAATAAACTCCCAAATCAAGAATCAGAGGTTAAACCAGGAATGCATACCGTTCACTGCATTACAAGATTCGACTTTCAGCTATCAAACCCAATTTAGACTGAATATTCGGTTACAAAAGAGTTATTAAACTTTCGATTTGCTTACAAAACTTTGTTGTTAAAAGAAAAATATAAAAATGTACAAAAGAAATCGTAAAGCTGTCGACCACTTACCGACTTGCAGGACATTCTCCACAGAGCCGCTCTCCAGCAGCCGGATGCCTCGGCGGAAAGGCAGACCGTCCCCACTGCCCCCAGCCCCGCTGCTCCCCCCGGTGGTGTTAACTCCTCCGGAGACAGCCCCAGAACCCACCGAAGCCCCGGAGCCTGTCGTTGCCGTGTCCTCCGCACTCCCTCTGCACTGAAAAGACGAATACATGCAGATTTCCTTCTCATTTCTTGGAAAGGACCAGTAAACGATACGGCGCTGGACGGGCTCCGGGATACGCTCAAAGCGCTCCTCCACCCTTTCAAAGGCCCATTTCTCTGCCACTGCCTTAGCGGCACAGTCCAGTAAAGATTCCGGATTGAGAGACCGTGTGTTCTGAAGGCCCGGTCCAGGTCCCGGTCCGGGACCGCGAGGCGCAGGACGTAAGCTCTGCCGTTTAATCGTTGAAGGTATCGCTAGGGCAAGGGCAAGCGGCGGCGGCTGAGGTTGCAGATCTCCTTCTCCCTCCGCCATAACGACCAAATAAACAGTGAGAGCGAGAGCCGAGTCTGGGAATAGCTGCGCAAGCCGGGGAGGATGACGTCACCTGGACACACCGCGCGCTTCGGGAGCCCTCGCACAAATCTGAATCTGAAGCACTAAATTAGCGCGAGCACGACGACTCACAGGCCGCTCCCTCTCGACGTCTCGCCGTCGGAGTGGCCTCAGGGCGTTTGTTTACGTTTGGTTTAACCCGTTTGGTTAACAATCCTTGCGTACTGAGCAATTTGCCAAAGCTTATCACCTTCCTTGTCCCCTTGAATACTCAGTTCGTGCGGCTTCTTTCGAGGATGTAACCTTGAAGATATTTAGAGGAGACAATCAGTATATGCGATCTGTTGCTCAGTGGGGAAAATTCAAAATTCTGATGTCGCGGTGGTTTAGAATAACGGTCAGCAGCTCCGCTTCTACCGTAAGCAGTCGCTCTTTCAAACTTTCGCTGACTTTAAGCTGTTTTACCTCCTAGCTTGCATTTTCTATGAGTGGCATTGAAAGTCTGCTTCTTCCTCTGTTGTTGTTCTTTCTTCTCGTGCTGTATTGCTTCACTGAGTAATACGTTTTCTGCCTAATAGGGAATATGCCATATTTATATCCACCCGTGGTGTACCATAATCATAACGGATCGAGGCTTTGGGTGCATGGTATAAGAAAATGCTTATTTCTGCACATTCTTTGCTCTAATTTGTAGAGAAAATAAGCTGATAAGGTCATCAGGAACCAGGAATTGTTTTAGAGCGATTCAGATCAATCGGCTAAAAGCTAAGTTTGCTTTTCACCAACGCCTAAACCTGGAAACCAGGTCAATGACCCAGTTTGAGTTATTTTTCAGAGCACTTAAAGAGTTGCCAATGTACATTTGACGTCATCTAAGGATATGTCCATATTTACACGTAATAGGACATATGGATAAAACTAAAATAGTTCTAATGTTGGTATTCTCTTCTTTATTACATTCTAGGTTTTTTTTGTCTTTTAATTTATTTGCTTTACATTGATTATGCTGTACATGGAACCTGTTTCTTCTAAGTTTCACATATTTTATGTATTTTCTCTTTAAGGGTCTAACTTTTCAATGCTGTTTAACATTGTCATCAGCTCACACAGCAGGAAGATGAGACTTCATTTTGGACAAAATGTTCATTTCACAATTCAAATCGATCTTTGAAAGTATTCAAAAATGACCATTCCAGCAATGATTTGACGGGTCAGCTACATGAGAGGAAAAGATGGAACTAATTAAACTAACCCCAGCCACATTGAAGGCCTCTCCAGATGAGCATAGATCTCACATACTGAAAAGGAACACTCTGAGCAATGAAACTTAATAGCTGGTTCTACTCATTTCTGTAAAATAAAGTAGTGTGAATACAACATAAACCAAGCAAATTTTGATTTTTAATTTGTACTGAAAGAGCAACATAAGTTTGCAACCACTTTGCAAATAGTTTTCTATTTAACAGTTCAAAACACAGTTGACCAATTTTTCTGTTGAAGGTGTTTTTTTTTCATGAAATTGCCTTAGTTTGCAAAAAAGCAAAGTAATATAATCTCATGCTACAATAGCACTCACTTTTGTGCATTTATGAAATATAAGTTTTGGTATTTCTAAATTAACATTTTATTTTACAAATTGCAATAATTGCTTGTTACTGTTAATGATCCTCATTTTAGGATGACCTTAACAATCCTGAGTTAGGTATTAGTCAGCAAAATTAATTTTGTAACAAATAATATTAATTTGTATGCATTATTGCTATATATATATATATATAAATATACATTATTGCTATATATATATATATATAAATAGGTATATGTTTCTTACCCACTTGCAAACATCAACTGTTGCCATCATTCAGATAAAGACTTAAAAGAGTTTTGTAGATATGTGTGATGCAGATCTCTATAGTCTTTTTATAAATTAATAAAAAATATAATTTTTCACTATTTACAAATACAGATAATATGAATATATTCATGTTAATAATGTCAGTGTCTATTTATATAGCACATTGAAAACAAAATAGGAATTTTGTGGCCAAAGTGCTTTACAATAAAAGAAGAAAAAAGCATACCATTAACATAACATAAATAAAATAAATGAACATAAAATAAATAGAAGTAAGATTACATAATCACAATGAGAAATCCATCAGTATTACTGAAGGTCATGGAAAGCAAGTGAATAGAAATGAGTCTAATCTTGTTTCTTTATATAATGAGGTAAAGAGTTCCACAGGTGAGGAGCAGCTGCTGCAAAAGCCATTTTCCCCTTAGTTTTACACTTGGTATGAGGGACAACAAGAGACAAGTGACCAGAAGATCTAAGCACTCTGAAACTCATTATTTAGCACAGTGACAGGCCTAAACACAGTGAATAATGTAGTATGTCTCTTGCAGAAATATGACCTATATAAATGTATTTATTACCAATTTGAAAATTAATATTCTAGCCATGTGTACAGATATGGCTATCTCATTTTCTAGCTTTTAATTTTATCTTAATGTTTACTAAAATAATAGTTGTTTATGTCATACTCAAAGTTATTATTATGATTGTTACGATAACAAATCATGTACAGCATACCTTTTCTTGACACTTGTTAAGATATATCTTAAGTTGCATTTTTTAAAGAATATTTCAGGTATTATTATGTTTTCCATCATGTAGTAGTGTAGGACTTTAGCAACCTTCAAATTTTGACTTGATGTTATTTTGGACAATCTAGGTGAATAGGATGGGCAAGCTTGTTGGACTAAATGGCCTGTTCTGGTTGCAATTGTATTAATGTTCTAATATACAGTATAAAATATGCAGTACATAATAAATAAAAAAGTGTGTTACACTTCAGTTAACACCCATCATCCATAGACGAAAGAGGAGAACCAGTGTGTTGTATGAAGTTTAATTGCTTAAATTAAAATTGTGTATATTATAATAAAGAATAGTCTTATGCACTATATTGCCGAAAGTTCTTTTTCATTAATTATTAAATTGAGTATTATAGCTCACAAATCTGAATTTGATACTTGTGTTTTAAAATTTGATGTCAGCTATACAAAATATGATCCCTTCATATTAAAATTTTAATATCAGCTTTTTAAATTTGATATTGAATTTCAAAACCTTAATATCAAATTTTGTGACAGGTCCTTTTGGTGGTTAAGTCCCTTCTCTTTGGCAGCTGCATTCTGAAATTTTACATACAGTAATAATAAGGGTTGAAATGCTAAAATGACTTGGCAAAAAATGATTTGCCATAAAATGTATCATGCAAGTGTCACAAATGCTGCTCCTTTGTCAGTGTATAACTGTTTGCTCTATTACCTACTTATTTGTTGCTGGTTCACTATAGATCAGCATTCTTTGGATATTAGTTGAAATGTATAGTAGTCAGACATGGCTAAGCAAGCAAGTGTTCAAGGCTATGAAAGTTAGATGTGATATGACAGGGTATGTCTAACTCAGTAAGTTACCCTGGGTAAATTCTTTAGTGTATTTTTAGTATACCTAGGGAGGTACACTTGACTAGTCTGTCTAGTATTGTTTAGACACAACTAACTGTGGGCCCAGAATAGTAGAGTCACATGTAAACTCCTCATGGACACTGACCAAGCCAGTAACAAAAGCACAACAAGCAAAGCTATGAAGCCATTAAAACTTTGTTTTAAAATGAACAAGTGTAATTAAAACATTAAACTTAATGTATGGGGAACATTACAATAAAGTTTCCAAAAAGACTTACTTATAATAATAAATAGTAACACACCCCACAATACTTTAGTACAATGTGAGGTCATCATTAGTGTGACTTTTTAAAAGTCACCATTTGCATCCAAAATTGAATTTATATGGGAACTATATGGTTTTTTTTTTGTGGAGAAAAACTGGGATAAATCTTGCTCAGTACTTTGATTTCTGGGTTAGTGTTCCTGGTTTTGTTGTTTCTCTTGTTGATCTCTGATTTTGACCTATGCTACATTTTTTGTCTCTTTTCCTGGTCCTTCCTCATAAATTTTTCATTTAATTTTAAAGTCAGAACAGAACATAATCTATAATCAAGCAGAAGTACTGAATAGATCAGAAAAAACTTTTTTTATTTAAATTGGAATGGGCTACAAAGCCATTTGTATTGCTCTGGGACTCCACTGAACCACAGTAAGAGCCATAATCCCCAAATGAAAAATGATATGAACAGTAGTTAAAGCTTCCTCCCAGTGTCTTGCCTACACATATTTACTCCAAGGACACAGCATAAAATCATCTAGGAAGTCACAAAGGATCTTCAAGTAACAACCAAAAAAAAAACACAGGCTTCTTGTTTTCTCAACAAAAGATAAACTTGATATGTCATACTCATGCCTCAGTATCCTAAAATGCCACTTTCTGGTTTCTGTGCAAGTTTTGTGTTGGATCTTGATCTTTATTTGCATGAAACTATGTTTTGTTGTCACTCTTGTGATATCATTTTGTATTGCCTGGGCTCTGCAAATGTTTGTTATCTTGACATGGGTTACTCCATGTTGTTTACCATTGCCATGTAGGATTTCAGTTCAGTTGTATTGTGTTTTGGTGGCTTGCTTATCTCAGCCTAAGTTTTAGCTTCTTTACTATCAACATCTTTGTTTAAAGGAAGCTAAATATTGTTTTCAGTAAGAATTAGTGTTAGGTTCTTTTGCTGTGTTTTTGAGCTTATCTTTGTTTCTGTTTTTGATGCTTCATTTTCTGACTTTTGGTTTTTGATTCTCTTACTTGTTATTATGACCCATTGCTTGTTTGTTTTGGTTATCTTTTTGCCTAGCCCATGTAATGTTGCTTGATTCCTTTTTTTTTTCTTTACTAGTTTTTTTTTTTAGTTACTTCCAGACTGGCCATTACATCATTACTCCAGAATCAAAAAATAAACTGAGCAAAAATTAGCTTAAATTGGAAAACAGTAAGACAGAAACTTATGGTAACGTAGAAGAGTATAAAATTTAATTTGCCTTTTGGTACAAAGCACCTACGTGATTCTTAAACATTTGGCGAGAATGTTCTATGGAGAGATGAGAAAAAAGTGGAACAAACACATCATTCCAGTAAGAACACTGCAAAACACATCATTCCAGTAAGAACACTGCACCACTAGTCTAGCATGGTAGGGTTAGGGCGATGGTGTGGGGTTGTTTTGTTGCCACAAGACCTGTTATAATTGTTATAATTGAAGAAGCCACAAATTCTGCTCTTTATTAGAAAATTCCTACAAAGAATGTCTGGTCATCTGTCTGTGAGCTGTCGCATATCTAAAACAAGGGTTTTTTAAAATCAGTTCTGAAGGGCCATAGTGGCTTCACATTTGCATTAGAAACCTATTGCAAATAGCATATCTTATTTAATTCTGTTGCTTGTAAGTGTTTTTATTCCACGTTAGGTCATTCTTATATTGAAGATTTTTTTTCTTTCTGAGAATATCACCCAAATGGTTTCTAGCCTGAAGATTATTAGTAATTCTCAGTCCTTCACTATTTTCTCTACAGTTTTCTTACAGATATTTTATTAAACTGGGTAGTTCACATTAAGCAGTAACTAATTAAATAATAGATGAAGATCTGCTGGTTCAATTGTCATTTGCGTCCTAAAAACAGTGAATACATCTGTTTATAAGTGAAACAACTAAAATGAAACATAATTATGTTGCTTAAGCAATAAGTGTTTCAACAGTAATAATTGACTTCTCATTAAGAAATTGGGTTGTAGCAAAACCCTCTAGGACCGACCTTGCAGGCCCTTGATCGAATGTACAAAAGCAATTCCACATTAAATGGTTGACAAGAAGTAAAATTAAAGTTTTGCATTGGACTAGTCAAGGTTCAGACACTGTACCATGGCAGCATCAGAAACAAGCAGTTTCTCCTTAAAAACCTACTAATGTTTCTGAATTAGGTCTGCAGAAAATAGTGGGCTAAAATATCTCAGCATATATCAACAGCAATGTGAACCGAACTCAGATAATCCATCCATCCATTATCTAACCCACTATATCCTATCTACTGGGTCACAGGGGGTCTGCTGGAGCCAATCCCAGCCAACACAGGGCGCAAGGCAGGAAACAAACCCCCGGCAGGGTGCCAGCCAACCATAGTAGATAATTTCCATTTTTTTTAAATTTCAAGTATTTGTTTTCAAATATACTGTATGTGAAATATGACTATTAGCAATACAAGTTATATTTATCAGAATTTATTTCCATCTGTGAAATTGACATTGGTTCTTCAAGGATAGTGTGGTTAGTGATTCTAAAAAGCAGAATGTTGTAAAATGTATAAAATACACCATTACTCTTCAGAAGTGTTGAATTTCAGAGTAAAATTATTTCAATTTTGTTACAGGAATTTGGCAGCAAAGCCTGAAGAAGACAATTTATTTTTCACAATTTCTTAGGTTTGTCTATGGTTATCACTTAAGGAGGTTTTTGCCATGAGTAGCAGAATTGTTGAGATGGATATTATTTGATGAAATTTATTGTCCCACAATATAAGAAGTTACATCAAGGAAATGACAGGAGAGCATACAGTATAAGATTATTTGATTAGATTAAGTGTGTTCGTGCGTATGCATTCTTTGTACTGAGTTTTCTGTTTTGCTTCAGAGTTATTTTATTATTTTCAGCTAAACTTCCCTTTGTTTTGTCTCTTTTGTCCTTATTTTTTATTTAATTGTGCCTTTTACAATCATGCTTATAGGGTTTTGCATAACAGATAGTGACATAGCCTCCAAAAAATTCTGTAATGTTCAATATACTGAGTCTACATAGATTGGAAAGCAATATTTTAAGTATGTGGTAACTGTGCCAAATGGACAACATTTAGAAAAACATCACAAGTGTTAATCTATCATAGAAATAAGTTTAAATGGTAAATTAAATACTTACATGTATGCATTATTATTTAATAGATGAAATTATTAGGTATAGTTCTGTTATCAAGTTTTATTGATGTGCATGAGAGGTGCATCACAAAGAAATAAATTATGAACAAATATTCATTTGTCAAATCATATTCCTAACCTGCTTATCTGGGGCAGGGCCACAAGACAAAAACAAACATGATAATTCATAAATGATTGCAAAGAAGAAAAAAATAATTGTGCATTTAATATAGCTCCTTCCTTAGGTATCACTAATCACAAATATTTTATGAATCCTTTAGCTAGATAGATAGATAGATAGATAGATAGATACTTTATTAATCCCAAGGGGAAATTCACTTTAAATCTTTTTGATGGCCTCAGGCAGTGAGATTCTATGGTGGCAGTATCAAACAGAATGCCAGGTGCAAGTCTGTCACAGGAGACACTTGCATTTTCTAAGAGGGCCAAAGTAGCAGTTTGCAAATAATTATTTCACAGTTAATGCAAGTTAAGCTGTTATGATCATGTGCATTTATTTGTAGTTTCTAATTTGAGTGGAAATTTACATAAAACCTTTATATAATTCAGATTTTGAGAAATTTAATTGTGAATTGCTGTTTGAACAACAACTCCATTACCTCAGCAATTGACTAAATACTTATCACTTGTTTATTATTGACATTCCCCAATCAGGAAAGCAGTGTACAGCATTCTATACTGTATGTAGTGTTAGTCACTAGAATAATCATTTGCTGCAATGGAATCACTCTGCATTTAGTTTTCCACATTCTTGAGCATTTTGTATTGATGTAATACATAACAGAAATAAAAACCTTAAAGCAAGTCTAATTGGGTGTGAAGTTGTCCTTAAAATATAAAAAGGTGTTGTAAACGCAGCATTTAAATGTAAAATATATGTTATATTTAAAATAAACATAATGCATGCAAAGAAAGGTGTTTATAAACTTTCTAAACTCTAGGAAAATATTTAAAAGAATTATAGTATTCAAAATTTTAAGTGAAATTATTGATGCTTCCCAATAGAATTACACTATATTTAATACAGACAAATAATCATTATTTTTATTAACAGAAAAGAACAAATAGAAAGTGTAATATTAATAATTAACATAAATAAGGACTGCAGTGGGCTGGCACCCTGCCCGGGATTTGTTTCCTGCCTTGCGCCCTATGTTGGCTGGGATTGGCTCCAGCAGACCCCCGTGACCCTGTAGTTAGGATATAATGGGTTGGGTAATGGATGGATGTATGGAACATAAATAAGGACCATTTAAAAAGACACCCGGTTTATTTCTTATCTAATTATGATTATGGTGTTAGTACTGCTGCCTCATGAATACAGCATCCCTATTGTTGCTGTCTTTGTCTACATAGGCTTTTCTCCCACATCCCAAAGCTTATTGGTAATTTTAAGCTGGCCCTGTTTGTGTGTATTTGTGAGTGGACATTAACCTGGACTGTCACCCCGTCCAGGGCTACTTCCTTCTTTACCCCCAATGGTGGATTTTAGAATGTCAATTTTGCATTACAAGAATGAAGGAAAATGGTAAATGTAGATATAATATAATATAATGTAATATAATATAATAATTATTATATTATGTTATAATTTTCTTTTACCACTTCAATTAACACAGTAATTGTGTTTTATTTGTACTATTTGTTGTTCATATGTTATCTTACACAAGTGATTAGGATGCATTTTTGCAGTCAGTCTGACTAAAGGATGCCTTTGATTTGATATCAGATTGACTTAAGCAATCAATCTATCTTTATTTTACATAGCATCCTTCCATAGCATTATAAGGGTGCTTTAAAACTACAAACAAGATTATCATATATCATATACACTGATTACAACAATCAAAATCAAAGCAGAAAATACAAGTAAAAAAAAAAGTTCTGTTAATAAGTAATCAAATATCTTTGGCTATGAGTTACAAGGAGCAAAATGAATTTTAGAAATGAAATGCATTTATCTAAACAAAAAACAAACAAACATGGGTAACAAGGCAAAAGTAATAGGTGCAGTCAGAACATAGTTGGCCCAATTTTAAGACATTTTACTGCATAAATCTGAGTTTTTCCATAAAATTCTGTGTTCTTTTTGCATTCAATCAGTTTTGTATCATTTTTGAAAATTTTTAATGTTTTATCAATTTGGGTATTAATTTTATCATTATTCTGGCAATGTCACTTGGCATTTTGATCTTTGTATGACTTCAGCCTTGTTATTTAAAATTATTATACTCATTTTGTTTATGGGACACAAAGATCTTGTGACATTTTGTGTTATCATACTCCACCTATATAAGACGACAACACACAGTAGTTTGGTATCTTAGTTTTGATCCAACAAAAACAAATCAACTTTTCTAGACTATGTAAGAGTCAACAAACAGGTTATTGTGGAACTCTCAGCAATGTTTTTTTGGTTTAATTTCTAGTTTAGTGTTTTGACTTTGATAATCTGTTTGATTTGCTTCCATTGTATTCTGAACCCTGCCCGTTTAATGACAATAGTACACACCATTTGGATTTTTGTTTCATCTCTTGGCTGCTCATTTTTGTTTAGGAAAATCCAAGCCTTAGTGTGAACCTTAACAGCAGAAAAGATGCAGTCACAAATACAGGATGAGCTGATAAATTTTGACCAGAACTCACAAATATCAGTGTTGTCTCAGTGAAAAGAAAAATCCTCTGATGCTTTTTTACATATGGAGACATTGATTAAAAAGCCAGAGAAAACAGGTCTGTCTTCTTCCTGGATATTTAAATAAGACAGACCTTTACAAACAGACCACAGTAGAGAACTCCAGACAGTAGGAATCACAAAGCTGAATGAGTGATACCGAAAAGTTGCATTATAGGGTTTTAGAACCACCATTGAAAGATCCCAGCTGTCTGACCAGTTTATATGTGTGTAAGCAGTGTAGACAAGTATTCTAGAGTATCAGAAAGAAAGATATTTATAAGTCTGTAGCAGAGGTGCAGAGCTTTCACTATATAAATTACTAGTTATATCTTGCTGCCATCATGATTTGTGCTTGTTAAAATGTTATTAAAAATAATATTATTTTTATTTTAATCACAGTTTAGTTTATGTGTTTATGAATACAAACACCAATATGGTGATTACAGTTGCTGTGTATACAGTCAGTTACATTTCTGTGACAATAAAAAATATGCATACATAATTAGGGAAAGCTGCAACAAAAATTTAAAGAGGTGCCATGTGAATGCAAAGTACTTCTTACTTACATATGCATTTTTATATATTAATGACATGCTAAAGAATAAATAAAGAAATCCTTGAAATTGAAAAAGATGATTTTTTGGGGGCATAACAGCTTAAATCTTTCTTTAATTACCTGGCTAGTTAGAAGGTAATACTTTAAGTCCCCTTGATGGAGTTAATGCAAATGGACAGAGAAAAAAGATGAGTAAAAAATCTGTTGTGTTCAGCATAAACCTTTCCCGAATGACAGCTGTGATTGTGACAGAAAAATACTGCAATATTTTATTATATGGAAACACTGGAATAAATGTGTCTTGTGTATGTGATGTTGCAGCTCAAATGTATACAACAAATGTAAATTTGCTATCTCAATCTACTTAAAACTAGCAGTCTTCTAACATATTACAGTGCTAGTAATTGTGCCAATTTTCATCCAGACTGTGATTTTTTTTCATAAAAGGATTAGTGTCTCCCTCCTACACTAATCTGTTCTTAATAATTACATTTTTAAATTCTACTATTAAAAAAGAAGCATTGGTTGTAAACCGTCTTTTAACGTATTCAGTATTAACAAAGTAAAAAAATTAAATTATGGTTGCAAATTAATTACATGTATTTTTTCCTTCAAATCCATGATAACGCCAAAAAACACCACTACATATCCTGCCTCTGAGCTATTAGGCAGACTGAGATATGTAGGTAATCTTGGACCTTGTTAATGTAGAAAGATTTTAGCAGTTGGTACCATTTTTATATCAGTCTGCATTTTGGTAACAATCCTAATTACTTTTCTTAACAAGCTAGTGTGAACTCGGCAAGTGTTTCTCACCACTACAATCTCTTCTGAATCACAATATCTGTGGCTGAGTTCACCCAGTAATGTCACCGGTAAATTGAAGACGGAAGTGAAAGTGCCCTGTTTGCAATATACTTTTATAATTAACTTAATAACATTAGTAGAATTCAAATTCTGATACTTTTGGGCACAGTTTCAGAGAAAAAGGTTTTCAAATAATGTATTATCTTGAACTCTGATTGAGTGTAAGTAAGCAGACTTAGTGTTGAAATTACACCTCTTGGTGTTTTTGTGTGTATAGATATTTGTCAAACTTTATTAACCATCTGTTCTCTTCTTTTTATCTTTTCATTTATGTTAACTCTGCCAAGCTAGTTAAGAGATACATCCTTTGCAACTAATCAAACTAATTCTTCATTAGAAAAATAATATAGAAGAATTTAGCCAGACATATTTTTTAAATGACAAGTCAAACCTGAAGACAGTTACATTATCTTTCATAATTAATGCAAATAAGAAAAGGCTAAGTAGAGGTTTTAAAGTAATGCAGCCAGTTAACAGAAAAGACAATGCAATCCCCCAACTGTTCAGGGACACCACTGCCTTTTGCCCATCATGCCTTCCCTAGGAAATCTTGTAGTCACATTTAGTAGTGAAGATGGCAAAAGTGTTTACTCAAATAATAAACTGGAGATTTTGAACATTCAAATGCAGTATTTTTTAATCTAATTTTATTTTGTTTTCTTTGCACTTAATCATCTTGTAAAACATTTTGAGCTACATCATTTGTATGAAAAGGTGCTACAGAAATAAATGAAATACATGATGTTGTTGTTTTTGGAATGGAAAAGAAAAGTTCAAAAAGAGAATTATGGCTACATACCAACATTTACTTGTAAACAAGAGAAGTGCTAATTGCAATAAAAAAATAAAAGAAAGAAACATCACAGGTCTGTAGAACTGAATCTGCTACTGGCTTTAAATTTGGATAAACTGTACATTTTAGTTATATTTTATACAGTACATTAGAACAATTATTACACATTCCTGTTTATTACTACTATTATAAACATGTATTTATAGCTTGTGGTACTGTTAGATCTCAAACCAGACTGCTTAGTCTTCTCAGTGCCTTGGAACATGACTTGAGAGTGACCATGTGAGCAGCAAGCTGTCAGTCCATCTTCAGCTTTTGTATGCAGAACCTTGCCTGTTTTACTGTACAAGGTGTAAGAGTATTGTGCCCCATTCAGCAGAAGGGCATTCCAATTTTATTCACCTTTTTGAACACCTACAAAAAGACTAAGTAGACATGAAAAGCTTGAAAAACTACTGATAAGTGCCCATGTTCATGACGTATTAAGTTACTGTAGGTGTTCATAGGTTTACAGGGTTATTATGTGCAGAGAACAGTGAAATTCATACTTGCATGTGCAAATCAACATGCAACAAATCATTACTATTTAATGGTCATATATAATCTTCTAAATATATAGTATTTGTTCTTAAATACATGTAACATTTTAAATCTTTTAGATCTTTTTAGACGATTGGACTCAGTAAAGTGATTCATCATTATTAAAAACTGCCTCGCCATGTTGTCCAAAAATGCCTCTACCTAAATATAATTTCTCTTAGTGATGTGTAAACCTACTTTTCCTTGCATATATGATTTTATCTTTGAAAATTGCACACATTATTTTGTATATATGATGCCTGAGATTATTTTCACCTATCACAGCCCCACAATTCAAACAGCTTTCTTTTTGATAAATGAACTCTGAGTCACTGAAACAGTTGGTACATACCTGAATCAGGCATATACATATTACATGTGTAGCTAGTCGTAGTGCTTGCAGAAAGGAATGATCTGGTTTGTCTAATTAATACTGTAATTAATTATTAATGCAAAAGGGGACTGATCAGGGTCATTTCAGCCTTAAAAGGTATCTGATGTCAGGCTGCTTGTTTGCCAGACACATTAGCAGCAGTGACGCCAGAAGGTGAGTTTTTTCTTGAACAAAGCCGTATTCAGCAATGCTTCAGCTTCCTATATAAATGATATTTCCCTCCTGTGACTATTCATTTTCAGGGAAAGGGAATATTGTCCTACTAGAAGTGGTCTAGACCTTTGTGGATAAAATGCAGTAATGAGGTCACAGTAAGGACACTGCTTCTTATGATATCGCCATTTAGAACCCCAACTAATGGGTATATAGATTTCATTAGCGTTTTGAAATCTATGTACATCTGTACACACATGCAAAGTCACATATTCTCTCAGTTGTCTTAATGTCGTATGCCACATGTCTGCAGGATTTCTTTGCTGTACAGTGTGTTCTAAGCAGTTTCGTTATTTGCCCTATGTTGTCAAGTGGATACTTTCAAAGTATTATTTGTTTCAAATGTCTGGAGTGTATTTATATGTCAGTGGCTTTATTTTATTATTTTAAGCTTACATTCAGCTTTCCTTCAGTCAATTGTTATTTGATTTTTTTAAAAAGCAATTGGTACAACAGTATAAACACAAAATATTTAAGGCAATGTACTAGGCATTTTCTTATCTTACTTAATAAAATATGTATTTTTGTTTCAATCTACATTAATTCGATAGACTGGTGTTCCATTTCAGGGTTGGTTTTTGCTTTATGCTCAGTGCTGTGCAGATAGGCTCTGGTCATCTATAACCCTGAATCAGATTAGAATTCTATTTGCAATTATTTGGTAAACTGGGTAGTACCTTGCATTCCTAAAGACCCCAGTTCAGTTTACTGGAGTATATGTTTTCTACTGTGGTCTACGTATACTCGTATCTGTAAATTAGTCTAATGTGACATCCTACCCAGAACTGGTTCCTGGCTCCAGTTCCTTGTAGTCCCTTGCTGGCTGAAGCATATTCAGAAAATAGAGTCTTTATTATAGATTAACTTTAGTCTATCCATTCATCCATCTGTCTCTGTCCTAGCTAGAGTCGCAGAGTACCTACATTATCTGAATATTTATTGAATCAGGTGAGTTTCATATTAAGGCATGCATTATGCAATTTTTATGATTTTATTTTATTCATTTCTTGTTCACTTCTCATTCTCTTTGTATTATTTTAAAATCTTAAAATACATGGTACTTATTATTTTTCTAACTTATTATTTTTCTAAATATGTTTTAATGATTAATCAAAAACACTAACACATAAGTCAGCTTCCAATATTATAGGTTGCTCTGTTATAATTTAAATAGTTTTGTCAATTTCATGAATTTGCATGAATGCCCAGGCTCTGTTCCAGGATTTTTGTTTGGGAGTTTATTCTAAAAAGGTTTTTTTATTATTAATCTTAGAAGGATGAGTAAATTCATGTTTACAAGACCTGCAAAAGTGAAACCTCCCCAAGCTGCTTTGAGTTCCTTTGATCCTTGCTCATAGTTTCCCAGCCTTCTCATCTTTTATTCTTTTGTTCCTTATGAATTTCAAAATAATAAAATGACAATAATATTACATTTATTATAGACCTGTTATCTCAGCTGACTGTCAGATGTGACAAAGAGAGATGGCTTTAGTGCTGTTCAGTGCTTCTCCACACCTGGCTGCCTGGAGGATGGAAGACAGTGTAATAAATCCTCCAGGGATTCCCTTTTCTATTAGCAGACCACAATGGATTTTTTTCTCACCTGCTTCAACATTCACCTTCTCATCAAGGTGAAAACAACATGGCAGATAAATGTAAGGTGAAGTGTAGAAATACACTCACCACAGTTCTCTCATATTATTGTACTGCTTCAGGCAGTCTTTTCAGAGAGAATCCTTTTAAACAAGAACTCAAACATTATAAGCTGTAGTTAAAAAAGCAAGGGAGTAGTCTGACCTCGTAATATTTCAGAGCACCTGATAAACAGTAAATACAGCTTAGTCACTGAAATAGGTACTCATGTACTGAGATATATGCATGGCACAATATTGTTGTGTTACTGTGTTTTTGTTTCTTAGGATGCTCAGTATATCAGGTTTGGCACTCTTATAAATTTTGCTTGCATTTATGCACATTAGAACAGTCAAGACGAGAACAGGCCATTCAGCCCAATAAAGCTCGCCAGTCCTATCCACTAAAATCTTCCAAAAAACATCAAGTCGAGTTTTGAAAGTCCCTAACGTCTTACCGTCTACAATACTATTTGGTAGTTTGAACCATGAACAATGCTGTACATCTTCTCTCTGAGCCAAGTTTGAAGTTTTGTTCTTTTTTTTGCAATTGATTCATGTGTTTGAGGGGGACTAATGTTGCTGTGTCATATAATATTTCTTGATTTTCTATAAAAGCTAAATTTCTCATTTGGGACAATAAATATACATCTATCCATCCGTCCATCCATCCTTCCTTTTGACCTTTAGTCCAAATCAGGTTCTGTAAGCACAGCTGGAAAGCTGAGAATGCTTCCATGTCTCTGTTATCACTGATGGATCAAAGTTTTCTGTCATGGTGATTCTTTGCTGTCTGTGCCTTTAACAGGTTTGAAAAACCTAAACCAGCATTAAACGTTAAGTTAAACTTTCACTAATTTTCAGGTATTATGTCACATATGTTTATTACTTTAGGAATTTCCCAAGGCTTTAAAGAAAGTTTATTTTTCAAAAGGCCATGTACCATATACAATACATAATGTAGTTCACACAAATCGGTGACAGATCAGCTGTTGGCTTCTTCCTCACTAGTGATCTTGCAGATTTCAGGAGAGATGAGGTCATATTTGACATTAATCACATATATACATGTTGTATATGGCAGCTTGAGTGTGTGTTTTTAATGGGAATTTAGAGTAGCGAATAGGAGCTGCTTGCCTCATGATAATGTGCTGCACAGACCATATCTGTTTCTACTGTTCTAGAAGATTTCACATATCATGTACATGGCACTACATGCAAAGAGATGTCAAATTAAGAGAGTCTGACCTGCAAAAAGATTCACTACTCCAATAAATGTGCATCATGAAGGCCCATTCATCTAGAAGCTTTTATCTATCTATCTATCTATCTATCTATCTATCTATCTATCTATCTATCTATCTATCTATCTATCTATCTGTCTATCTATCTATTCAATGAATGTTGACACAAACTACCATGACTACTGGAACATACTAATACAAAGCATATGTTAAGGTGTTTTAATTTTTGGTAACTCTGCTACCTGTGTTCAGTTTTTAAGTGATGGCTACCCACTGCAAAAAAGGCCAATACATGATGGGTTGCAAGATCCACAAAATACTAGTAGAGCAGCAGCACATTTTAGTAGTAAGGCAAATTTCAGAAAGATTACACTATAATTTTACAGTAGTTTTTAAAAGTCAAATTTGAAATAGGCACATAGAAATGCAAAACAAGTCAAACACAGTCAAGGTATGGCAGCATAATTTTGGTTGTAAATACCTTTTCATTCAGGTGGCTTTAAGACAACTCTGCTTCATCCTGTTTGTAATTCAACCTCTTTGACGTTCATGTTCTTGATTACTGGTTTTGCTTCCTATCATGTTTTCAAAGTAATAATGAAATTAAAGGATTGATTGATTTTAATAAATGTGTTGTACGTTTTTAGGTGTTTTGTTTATTTTGGCTTCATTATGTGCTTTCTTCATGTATTGAATGACTTTCAGCTGGCTTACTTTTTTGCTTATAAGATATCATCCATGACCCAAATTATGCTTTGCTTTGCCTCATCCAGGAATGGGTACTGTCTTATCGATAATGTTTTGACCCTGGATTTTCATGAAGTGCGAAATGGATATATATATATATATATATATATATATATATATATATATATATATATATATATATATATATATATATGTTCTTTTTCTCTTTTTCATTCTGGTTAACGTTATTAAGCTGGACTGGCCAGGTCATTCCATACTCCACAAATTCTTACTCCACTTCCTGGGGAAATCTTAGTTGCTCTGAAACATATAATCCCTCCCTTGTGTCTGTTCTTTTGTCTTATCTCGATAGGCCATGTCTTGTGAACCGCTTGTTACAGGCACTTAAATGGCTTTCTAACTATGTGCCAAAACCACCTCTACTAGCTCCTCTCAATCCTGAGAAGCACTATTTCTATTCAAGGATTCTCACATATTTCTAAACTTTTCTGCCTATCATGGACAGAAAGCCCAGGAACCTCATTTTAGCCACTTGTACTCTATCTACTCACTACCGAGAGATCAGGAACATAGGCGAAAATGAAGATATAGATTGATTAGCAATTTCAAAGCTACATCCAAGGAATTAGTTCTCATGTCACCATCACAATCTTGTTCAACACAAGCATATCTGAGGTATATTAGCCAAAACACCTCACAATATCCAGTTCTTTAAGGGTTTGCAGTAAGATCTCATCATCCTCATCCTCCCTTTTGGTCTTTTTACTATGGAGCTTTTTAATCATGGTGGTAAACTCAAGTACTGGTTTTGACTTACCAATGTTTTTGGCACTGTCTCCTTTAAGCAGGGTATATCCCTGGTTTAGGCTTTCTTCAAAATGCTCCTTTCACTTCTCAACAATATCCACAATTTAGGTCAATGTTTTCACAATTTTGCTGAAAACAGCCTGGGCAATGTCCTGCCTACCCTTCTCCATGGCCTCACCTAACTGCACACTCATAGTTCATCCACACCAATACATTTCAGACCAAAGTTCTTTATGGCATCTTCCACTACTCATGTTCTAAACAGTATCCATTTGGATTGATCATCCTTGACATCCACCCATGTGCATTTGGAAGCAACATGCAACAAGTCTCCATTCCTTAGCATCATGATAAACAAGAATGTATAAAAATAAATTCTGTAATCTCATGTTATTGAATAGAAAACCTAAGTCAGCTTACCTGAAGTACTACTTACTACTGTTATCTGTGTTCTCATTACCTGTTATCTTGTGGAAAAATGCCTGACTCTCTTTATATCTGGGCTTACATAATCATGTTCATGTTTTAGAGGCACATATCAGTGATATGGTAATTATCCAGGTACTTCATATATTGTGAGCTTATTGCTAACAAAAACAGACACTAGCTATTTCCTGGAAGCCCTCACTATCCTTTAAAGGTTTCCTGTTCTGCCCAGGGGATGCTCCAACCTTCTCCACCAACTCACCCCCAACTGGTGATCAGTTCACAGCTTGCAAACATTCTTTAGCTATGAATACATAGAGCCTTCAATTAGAAGTCATAACAAAGTCAATCATTGACCTTTTGCTGAAGGCAGCCTTGTACTAGGTACACCTATGGACATCATTGTGTTCAAACATGGTGCTTATTTTGGATAATCCATGACTAGCACAGAAATCCAATAACTATTCACAGCTCAAGTTCAGATCAGGCCAGTCAGCTGTTCCTTCCATGCCACCCTACTGTTTTATCTGTCATTACCCACATGAATGTTAAAGTTTGCTAGTAGGATTACAGAGTCAGTAGATTATACCTTTTCAAGCACCAAATGTAAGATCCCTAAAAGGCTAAATATTCTGAATCACTGCTTGATGCATACACACACCTAGCAGTCAAAGTGTACCTCTCTGGAACTTGAAGTAGCATTGAAACAACTCACTCATTCATCAGATCAAACTCAAACTGTATGGCAACAAGCTGGAGGCTTACAAATGGTTTGCACATTTGTCTCTCCCATGGGGCACCTCCAGCCTTAGATAGACCACCCTTGATGGAGGAGCTTGATTCTGCGGCCAGTGATGTGTGTAGTGGTAGGTCCAAATATATACAAGAAGTGTTTTTCAAGCTCTTTCAGTCTTTCAGCACTATAGATGTCACATTCTTTGTTTAAAGGGTCATTTACCAATAAAGTGGCTGCTTTCTCTGAAAGAGCTTTACTAGTTTGTGGGTCACAATGCATCCAAATAGCAAAACCACTACCAAACCATGATCCATAAATGGGTATCGGTATCCTTCTTCTGGGCAAGGTTTAATTTTATCATTACAATCATGAGCATTATCAATGGATTTTTTTTTCTTTTGTCTGCCCTTTCCTCCTTGACCAGTTTGCCATTGGTAGACCTATTAAGAACACATTTCCAAACAGCATAGTCCTAAGGATAATTGGGGAATGCAAGACCCCACATCACTCCAAAGTCACAATCCTGGGACAGGAGAAATATTTGGATGGTCAATGTAATATAAGAAAGGTGGGGCAGTGGGTTATGCTTCTGCCTTATAGATCTGGAATCACGGCTTGTGAAATCCATGCTTAGTCATTCTCCAGCTAGAATTTTATTATAATTTTTTAATGCCTGTGCCGATTTTCATTTTCAATTACCAGACGTGCAAGTCGGGTTAATTGGCAACACAATGTTGGCCCCAGTGTGCACATCTACTCTACAGCAGATTGGCTTCATGTCCAGGTTTTTGGACCTGATGCTTCAGGGGTATGCTTTGGCTAAAAGCAACCTTAGTTTGAATTAAACAGGTTTGAGAATGTTTGTATGTAGGATATACTTATGCCGTTCAGGGTCATGAGGAGTCAATGTCTATGCTGGCGCCATCAGATGCAAGGTCCACAGTCCATTTCAGGGCAAGCTCACACTCACAAACACACTCCTATTCACTCATATAGGGCCAATGTAGAGATGTTTGTATTTGAGATATGAGAGGAAGAATCAGAATACCTGCGGGAAAAAGATAAACAGATGTGGAGAGAACATGCAAACTTCAAACAGGATGTTGAGAGTGTGGAAAACTACATATGTCTCAAATTAATATGAAGCCTTTACAGGTTGTTCTTAAGTAACGTTTCCTGAAAACTCCCAAATCTAAACTTTAAAACAAATTTTCTCATATCAGAATCAAATAAATCTTACTTTCCTTGTTGGTTAAAGCTGAATTACTTTATTAGTAATTATATATTGTTGTATATTTGGTCAACACTAGCTTACATTTCATGATGCAGTATGTTGCCAACAGTTTTTGTATTTAGAGCACAAGTGGGTTATTTGACTTGCTTGGGATGCTCTTTAAAACTGTCTTATTTAGTGGAAATTATGAGTCTCTGTTATTGTCTCCAGACTTCCATAGCCTGTTGCTTCATGGAGGCTCCAGCCTTTATTGCACCCCTGAGGGACACTTTCTGGATTTACATTTATAGGCAATGCATTCTAAATATGACATCTCCCTGTGCTTCTCTAGTCAAACAGCTTTCTACTGTGATCACATTGTATTACAAAACTTGATTAATTCCATCTCAATGCCCACCACAATGTTGACAACTAGCTGTTTATTCTTCAGTCTTATACAGGTTTACAGGGCTGTTATTGTCAAATTTTTAAAAAATGTGAAGAAAGCCTAAACAGACTTAAAGGTGTCCTTTTGTCTGTTTATTGCCATTGGGGCTTCATAGAGGCAATGTGACAAATTATAAAGATGCCCTCAGTAGCATGAATGTATTTTTTCTTTATACTATGACGCTTTGCTAATCATTGATTTTTGCTTATGAATTTTGTTTTTATTCTTTTTTAGGGGTTTGCCGATCATTTTGTCTGGTAAATGCCCTGTGATTATGTAATTTTAGACTGCAGCACTTATGTGTTCCAGAGGAAAAGGCACATTTGTACTCCAGCAATGTTAGACGGGCAAATGCACACACTCTTCTCAAGCATCTGCTTACATACCCCCTGTCTTTCAATACCATGACCTTAAAGAAACACAGCATCTCTTTGAGGGTCTGAAAAAAAGCAAACACTTGAGCTAAGGTCACTCAGCTATCAGGCCCATTCTTTCAACGACTCTTGATTCAGATTTCTTGAGGAAAGCCACTTAAAGGTCAAAAATGTCAAAAATTCCACCTGTTTAGATTTCAGGTGAAAATCTAGTGAGATTTGGCTGGCAGTGTTTTTATTCAGATGGATTTCTGATGTCTGTAATTTTGGTTAAATCATTACAGATTGTCAATTTGGACCTACCTAGTTCACATTTAATAGTAGGCATGTTTTGGAATTTACCTCATCCTCACTAAGACCTTGTGCAGTGGACCATGAAATGAGCCAGCTGACACTTTTAGTGCTGCCTTCAGTTGTTATACTTTTGCCTATTTTGTGCTAGCTTCTTTGCCCCATTTATAACTGAGCTGTTTGGCACCATATACAATGTTTTGTTTTCAGATTGTATCTTATTGATCTGTTTGGTTTCTTAATCTACATATTCCCTTTCAGTGTCACAGGGGCTAGAGCCTGTCACAACTGCACTGGGTACAAAGCAGGAGAATGGTGCCATTCTTCCACAGTTTACAATCACCAATGCCGGGAGCTGGAAGCAGATGCCAAGAAGGTGGGCCACACCTGGGGACAATTGGAGACACTGGCCCAAGACAGAGATGATTGGGGAGTTCTTGCTGGGGGCCTATACCCCAAGAGGGGCAACAGGCATAAGAAAGTCAGTAAGTACACATGCACAGTTCCTCACATGGGGCCAATTTAGAAGTCTTCAGTTAGCCTAGCATGCACATCTTTAGATGGTCGAGGAAAAACTGAGCACTCAGAAACTCACACAGACATTTAGAGAGCAAATTCTAATAATTCTGGATTATGATTTTATTGAAAATTATCCACAGTGCCTGTCAAAGGCAGGTAATAGAATAATTTTAAAATGTTTGCTGTGTCTTGCCCTATGCGTACCTCAGCACCTTTCCTCTTTATTTGTGTTTATGTGAACATCTCTTAATCGACGCATCCTCACTCAAACATGTTCTTGTAAAGTCTGCTTCTCAAACTCTCATTATTTTCGAGGAAACTTTCTCAACTCCTGTCCGCTTTTATACTTGCCATCTCTGAAGGCGACTCTCATGGCACAGTTCATAAGCCTTTACTCCTCTTTGTGCATCTCACACTTCCTTTTTCTTGGCATCACTAAAGCCAAATTGACCAATCAGATTGCTTTTTGGAACTGAACATGCAGACCTTAATGTTTTATTACATAGCAGATAAATACTGAATACACTGTGTAAAACCACGAATAAGGCAACAACATGGTGGTTCACTGGTTGGTACTTCTGCTTCATAGTTCCAAGAGACTCAGTTTGAATCCTGTCTCAGGCACTTCCTCTGTGAAAGGCACATTCTTCTTGCATTTGCATGGGATTTTCTCTAAGCACTCCAAAAATATACAGTATATGTTACATCAATTACTGACTATAAAGTTGGCCTGAAACGATATAAGTGGTTTGTGTAAGTGAGTTTGCACATACTGTAGACTGGCACCTCATCCAGGGTTGGCTGAGGTAACTCTAGTCCTGAAGTGTGTTAAAAATAACGTTTGTCAGACTGGAGTATTTATGTGAATCAAGACTCATATATATTCAAAACTAGTTGACCACCACGGCTCTGCCCACATAGCAGTAAAACAGGACAAACTTTAAAAATCAATAAACAAACAGATATTACTAGCTAAGCGAAGGCAAGGTACACTCCAAAACGTGGCCAGAGGTAGACCGATTTGAATAGAGGTTGGTGCGTGAGTGAGGAAGGCCCTGCCCAGCTCCCCACTCCTGACGCACAATGAGAGAAGTCTCAAAATCAACCAGAATGTTCAAGCAAATTATAGAAAGAAAACGCAATCTAAATCAGTTAAATAGTTGTTTCATTTTGCTTGCTAAGCGAAGGCAAGGTGTCTCTGAGGCTGGCACGTCAGTGAGGAGGGCCCCGTCTGGCTCCCCACTCCTGACATCATGCTTCCCCCTCCCCTCGGCCCGCAGCCTGTGTCTCAGATTAGCACAAATAAATTGCTCCTGCAAGCGAACTATGATACTTAGCGCTATGACAGAAGTCGCAAAATCAACCAGAATGTTCAAGCAAATTATAGAAAAAACCCTGATCTAAATCTGTTATGTAGTTCTCTCGTGAAAAGCGGACAGACATACATACAGATAGACAGACAGCTGTTGGATTTTAAATATATAGAGATAACATAAAATGCTAATACAGATGCAAATATACATTGTATGACCAAAAGTATGTGGGCACCTTTTCAAATGAAAGAATTTAGGTATTTTAACTGTACCCATTGTCAACAGGTGCATTAAGTCAAGCATATAGCCATACAATCTTCATTGACAAACATTGGCAGCAGAATGGGTCCTGCAGAAGAGCACAGTAACTGTAAACATGTCACTGTCATAGGATACCAACTTTGCCACAAGTTAGTATGTGAAATTTCTGCTCTCCTAGATCTACCCTGACCAACTGTAAGTGCTATGATTGTCAGTTGTTAGTGTCTATGAGCAACAACAGCTCAGCCACAAAGTAGTAGAGCACACAGTCTCACAGAGCAGGGTTGACGAGTGCAGAAGCGTACAGGACATAAAAATCACCCATTCTCCATTTCACCACTTGCAACATGAGTTTCAAACTGCTTCTGGAAGCAACATGAGCCCAAGTAATGTGTATCAGGAGCTTAATAAGGTGGGTTTTCATTGTTGAGAAGCTGCACACAAGCTTAAGATCAATATGTACAAGGGTAAGTTTCAACTGGAATGGTGTAAAGCACAGCACCATTGAACTCTGGAACAGTGGAAACATGGTCTCTGGAGTAAAGAATCACACTTCACTATCTGACAGTCTGATGTACAAATCTGGGTTTTGTGGATGCCAGAAGAAGGCTACCTTCCTTAACTCGTAGTACCTACTGTAATGTTTGGTAGAGGAGGGATGAGGGTCTGAGAGTGTTTTTCATGGTTGAGGCTAGGCCCCGTCATTCTAGCGAGGGGTACCGTTAATCATGCAAAGGTTTCTTAGACATTTGTGCACTTCCTGATTTGTGGCACCAGTTTAGGGAAGGCCCTTTTCTGTTCCAACATGGTTGTGCCCCTGTGCACAAAGCCAGGTCCATGGAGACATGGTGTGATGAGCTTGGTGTGGAGGAACTCTTAAAGAGCCCTTTTGCATATTTTGGGATGCATTGGAGTGCCGATCCCGAGCCAGGTCGTCTTGTCCAACATCAGTACTTGACCTCACAAATGCTCTTCTGACTGAAAGGCTACACATTCCTACAGAGACACTCCAAAATTTGGTAGAAAGCTTTATAACCACAAAGGGGTGGCCAACTGCAAATGAATACCAATGGTTTTGGAATGAGATGTCCAACAAGCTATATAGTGTACATGCTATTTAAAAAATCCTTCATGAAATATCCTACAGGCCAAGTGACATTATCCTTTACCTTGTGTTGAAGTTAGCTTTTATTTACATATCCAAAGAGGGACATAATCTGGCTTTTGTTTTTAACTTTTTATAGACATTCAAAATGACCTGCTAGGAAGTGTGGGAGACACTCTGGATTTATAGGGTGGAGGGCAGTTCATGTCGGTGACTAGTATGTGGTCCCCCTTTTGGGGGACTGCCTGCAAAAAATTTGAGACATATCAAAGGCAAAGAAAATACAGTAGATAATTAATATTAAAATAAATAAATGGCTCAACAAAGAACAAAAATGATATAAAGCAAGACTTTGAACCCCAGCAAGGGTAGAAACCCTGGCTAAAACATAACACTTTTTACTTTTTCCCTTATTTTTCATTTTTTAAATAATACATCCTCAATTGATGAAGATTTACTTGCAAGACATTGTGAATTGTTTTTGGACTTTCTTTGCTTTTTGAGCCTTTAAAGCAAGTTCCCCATTTTGAGCCTGAACAGGTCGAAGCCTGCAGGTAGTTGTTAGAGACTGCTTGCCTCGGAGTGAGGCCACATCTAGGGATGTCTTGGCTTGCTTCGTGGTGCATTTTTTGGCAGGCCTCGTATCTTGTCTGGCATGTTTTTGACACTAGTTGTCAACAGCAAATGTGAAGAAATATTAATAATAAAAATACTATTTTCAGAAATATTACATTAGCTGACTGTAGACCAAGCTTTGGAGAGATGACAGAAATGTTTATATGTATAAAAAAACAAGAATAGTTGATGGCAGCTGATACATCTATTGCTAAAAGGTGACTTCACTAAAAAGTTACAGAATATTTGGTCACACACAAAACTGTACAGTCATGTTTTGTAATTAACCAGCAGTGTACAGCCTAAACTTTTCAAGGACAACTTGAAGTCCTGGTGTATGTTAAGCAACATTAGCCGAGTGGTCTGTTGTTATTAAAACGTTTTCACATATTATTATTTTTTTCATTCTGTTATTATTCATTGCATTTATGCATCGATTGTTATAGTGTATAACATTTTTGCCTAAAATGTATGTTGTATTAAAGAATTTCTGTTTCAATAAATTTCATACTACAAGTAAACTAGCAGTATAATGTTTGCTTGATATTTCTTCACAACTCTCATCCATTTGTTTTATGAAATTTGTTATTTCAAGCCTAACTTGGTATTATTAAGGGCAAGACAGGAACCAGTACTGTCCTCACGGTTGCGCAGCGGTAGTGGTGCTGATTTTCAAGTGAGAGATTGTGGGTTCAATTCCCGGTTCCTCCATGTGTGATTAGCACTTTGGGTACTGAGAAAAGCGCTATATAAATGTAATGAATTATATAAATGTAATGAATTATTAGATAGGCCATCACAGAGCATATTAATGGATGTACTCTAGAACACAAGAGCAATAAAAAGTGACCATTCAATCTTACCTGTGCATCATTCTGGATGCTTGATAAAAGCTAAAATGCCTAGACAACATGGAGAGACGATACACAGACCGTAGTTTGACTGGAATATAAGCGCAAAGGGACATGGGGAACAAATGCAACCTCTACATTGACAGTGACCAGGTGGGCATTTGATCTCAAGTGTGCACGGGAAGAACTCTATCACATTATGCGCTTTATTAATTAATATATTTACTCTTACAGCATGTGCTTCTCCAGTAATTAGTGAGTTTTGGTTTTTGTTATTGTTGCATTTTATTATTTTTTTCTTATATGGTGAAAAGATAAATTCCCATCCATTTTTTTACCTGTTTATCCAACTGAGGAGCTTAAGGAGCTGATTACTATGCAAGCAGTCCTGGGCATAAGGTAGGAACAAATCCTGGAATGGGCAGCATTACAGTCGTAACTCAAGTTCACATTCACACTCAGACACACTAAATCCATTGAGCATTTCAATTAACCTAATCTGTTTGATGTTAATAGAAAACCAGAACACCTGGAGAAAAACAGACAATGGGGGAATATTCAACATCCTCACTAGACTGACCAAAAAATATAAAGAAGTCACCATTTCTATGTTAATGACTGAAACTAAGTGAACATTCTGAAATTAGGTATTTTCTGTGAATGTACAAACAGAGGTTAATTTAGTGTCTAATGTTTCTTAGCTATGCTAATAATATTTTATTTTAAAATTTCATTAGCATTCCTATGGTGTTCAAAAGAAATCCTATAACGTGGGTCTCAGATCATCTTTGTGTGTAATGAGATTGTAAAATACTGTCACCGATAAGAAAATTATATATTAGTATACATTCTAATAGCATTAATAACAATAGAGGTGCAAGGGGCAAAAAATAAATATCTACTTTAGTTTTTCAATTATTTGAAACAGCAGGAGCAAATAGGGAATTTTAAGTGCTCTCTTACGCATCGAAGTGCCCCCCTGGGGTGTTTAGAGCAGCCAAAATGAGTTTGTGAGGAAGGCTATAACAGCAGCATGAAATACACTGTCTGTTAATGTGAATATATTAACATGGGACAAATGATTTCCAAAAAAAAAAAAAATAATAACCCTTCTTCAAAGGTTTAAATAACCCTTAAAGGTGAGTATCATTCCAAACACAACCATGGTAACTGCTCGCAAGTAGTCTAATGCACTTAAAAACTGTGTGCCAAGCCAATAGACAATATCCAAATTTCCCATTTCAAATGCCATGTCCTTGAATTACACATTCATCAATTCTTTGGAGAAGTATAATCCCGGTTGCTTCCAATATTTGTTTTTTTTTTGTAAGGAGAATGAGTTACTGCTGACAACCTTGTTGAACAAGCAGACTCCTTCTGACTTCACCCAATCTCTCGGTAGTCCAACATGTTTGGGCTTTGACAATACCTGTGGCTTTTTGTTCATCACAAACTGCTTGCTTTAGCTTGTATGCCCAAACCAATTCATATATTATTTATTCATTCTTACTCTTATAGGATACCTGTTTGTCTCCTTTTGTGTTTTGTTGTTTTTTAAGTAAAGCTTGTCAATATACGTTTCTTTTTGACATTTTAGGAGGTACAGTATGTTACCGGGATTACTTTTTTGTGCCTCAACTTATTAATCAGTTACTTAATTAATTATTAAAAATTCATTCGTTCTTTTAACATGATTATACCAGGGGATTGTTCTAGACAGCCTATCAGGTGCAAGGAAGAGACCAGTCCTAGAAAAGAGACAACTTAGCACCCAAATCACAACAGCAATGTAAACTCACTGTGACACCAGCCTTCCAGCTTTTGGAATGTGTCTAGGCTTACCCAAAAGTCAATTTCAGGGTTCAGACGAGCCTATGAGGTACTTGAGGCTGCCCTTTGATGATCATGCCCTGCATGAACTCCAACCATGGGCGGAGATTGACATTTAGGCATGATGGGGCCAAATGAACCATAAAAATAATAGCATCACAACCCCACTGCTACTCAGTTACGTCACAGTTACCAAGTCAAATATCATACATTGCAATCTTAATTACAGTAGGAAGTAAACTTCACTTATAATGACAAATATGAAACTTTGAAACTGACTACTAAGAATCAGTTTGCAAACTGGAGAAGCTATCAGATGTGCAATAAAGGAATATGCTGCATACAAAATATACTATACAAAATGAAATAACCTCTCTGAAGCTAAATTTGAAATAATCAATTAATCTATAATTGAAGTCATACAAAATCTTTTTTTTTTTTTTTAAGAATAGGGGTTGTGCAAAAGAGAGTTGGTTAGGACAGGACAGACTTAGTTTGTTAATTATTAACATATTTACATTCACTATAGCCTTAAATACCTTTGGGGTGGAAAATACCTTTCATTCGAGATTTATTTTAGTAAAATAATGCATCCGTTAGACTTGACCAAAACCTTTTCCCGGTCATCCCATTAACTTCATCCATGGCTAAAACATCATTATGTAGGCAGGTGGCTCTAAGGGTACTTGCCTAAGACAAGTGGCAGATCTACAACATGAGCAGTAGATTCTGTTTAGTAAGTTGCCCATCCATCCATCCATTATCCAACCCGCTATATCCTAACAACAGGGTCACGGGGGTCTGCTGGAAATAATCCCAGCCAACACAGGGCGCAAGGCAGGAAACAAACCCCGGGCAGGGCGCCAGCCCACCGCAGTAGTAAGTTGTTAAGCAGAGTAATGGTTGTTGCTTAAAAGTTTGCAGTCCTACCCTGTGATGAAGGAGACACACACACAGGACTTCTCCAAATTCAGCTATCAGTAAAAAAAAAAACAATGCAGTAAGTGGCATAGATTTTGAGAAAATTATAGTAACCAACATTGGCTGGAGGTAATTAGTAGCAAAATGATAGCTGGATTAGTAACTGGATTTAAATTTAGATTTGTATAAAAAAATCCCATCACCACTCTTGAGCTCATTCAGCAACAGTTAACTTCAGGCTGAACTGCTGTTTGTGAAGACACGACAATGTGAGCTGCCCACTAACCCTCTTCAAGTGTGAGATTACTGCAGGCATTGATCAAAGCAGCAACCAGCAAAATGCAATGACAGCGCAAGTGTTAGCAATGGAGAATGATTGATTGGCATACTGTGATGATAATGCATGCAGTCTGCTCCAGAGAGTGGGGGTAAGTAAGGGCAATGACAGTCTGAAAGTTCTTAAGAGTCAGGAACTGTTTAAAGTAACGCTAAATGGATCCGCCATTGGCACCCTTGAATGATAGGAAATAGACTGCTTGTACTTCTCGTGCGGTCAACACACTAACTGACATTGGAAATATTTCTCTGTATTCTCCATACCTCAGGTTGAGGAGGTTCTTTGATTGATAGGTCTGTGTCTATCTATCTATCTATCTATCTATCTATCTATCTATCTATCTATCTATCTATCTATCTATCTATCATGTGTTCTAATTGTTAGGTTATCATTTGTATTTGTTATTTAAATTTGTCAATCTGTAGAGCACATCAAATCTTTCCAAAGGGAAGGGCAAAATATGGTTATTGTAATAATGAAGCAATAAGCGTACCCGAATAGGATTATTAGCTGAATACTTTATCTTTGTCTTCACGCTCTTTTGTAAGTCTAAATTTAAGGTAAGACAGTTATTTCAGACGAGGAAGACACTAATCTTGAAGTTAGGAAGACAAATGTTTCAAGGTAAGGTTACACTGACCATGGTGCCAGAGAGTGGTTAAGTGTTGAATGTTGATTAGTACATCCAAGTAAGAATTTCACTGTACTCTGTATATGTGATGATACTGACCTCATGAACGCATGATATATTCAAGTATTAGAAATCTCTGCCTACTCACAACCACCAGGATATTGTGGGCCTGGGGTGGGTGACTTTTTCTGAAGGTAAGCCATTCTAAAAATACAGATGCACTGTGCACTGTGACTGTCGTCTTTGCACATTGCTTTTGCCTGTTGTTGCAGTGGAATATGGTAGTAGGATGGCCATCAAGCCTGATCAGGCAACAACCCAACTGGCCAAACAGCTAAAACTATGCTTCAGGCCAACATCATGAAATTTTATGTACTGTATCTGTGAAATTAATTAAATTTCCCCGTGGGGAAAAATAAAGTTCTATCTATATAATTCTGAAAGGCACCATATAAAATAAAGATTTATCAGAATTACATATCTGGTGGAGCATTACAGCTGAAGCAGCATGTCAGCCATTTTTCTCAAAGTGGGGATATAATCCAGTCAGCTAATAACAGAACTGTCATTCAGCCATGTTCCTTATTTCTTCTCTATATAGTGTCTATTTGGTGGGACAGTCATGGTTAATTTAAACAAAGCATACAAATTCTTGTTAATAAAAATGCCTTGTTAAATTTTACACAGTAATTGCAATGAAACAAATAGACACAAAATATAATGGAGTTTAGCATGACTACTGAATACAGCTATTGTTTTCAATAAAAACAGTTTTTTGTTTTTTTTTTAGAAAAAAAATAGTTTTGTCAGTGAATTCCCTGTGGGCTTTCAAATTTTGTTCATGTAACTCCGTCATGCTAACAAAGCAAGCAGTCAGCTTGCTGTGGAGTTGGTGAGATAAAGAAAATGCTTCATTTCTGTTCTGCACATAGAGCTACGAGATAAATATGCAAATGTGTTCTCACAGCATTTTATTAGCTGCCGCCAATCTATTATTGTGACATCAACACATTTTGCTCTGTAAAATGAAAACAGTGTCATTTATAGAGGCCACTTGTCAGGGATCAAAAGCTTGGAAAAAACTCCGTCCTGTAAACGAGAGAGGGGCTCAGAGAGAGAAAAGGGGAGAGGAAATGTTGGGTTGCTATGGCAATAATTAAGACCAATTATGGGCGGACACAGAGAACAGTAATTACAATAAGACTGATGGTGAAACATGGATGAGAGGTATTAAATGCATGAAAATGTAAATGTTCAAGTACAAATCTTCACAAAGTCACAAAGTCCTCAAGTTTCAGAAGTAAATTTTGTAACTTACCTCAAAACCTGAATATCAAAGCTAACAAGAGCTGTCCTAGCTTATCAGCAAAGAATGTGAGTGGTAGGTTTCCAACCAGAATATGGATCCACAAGACTCAGGATGAGTTAGGGGTACACAACTAATTCCTTGTGTGGCAGTGTAGCTCCATGGTCCTTCATTGGCTCTGCTCACTCTGATAAGCATTGCTGTGTTGTGTTGTAAATGCAGATAGCTGTAATGCAATGGGACAAATATGGGACAAACAAACAAAGGTGGCAGAAAAGAGGCCCAGGAGACTTTGTTAATTCAACAATGGCTGACAGGCCAGAAGGAGTATGGGGTACTTTCGGCTGTTGCTAAACAAATACGTCTTTATGGTATGTACCATCATTGTACAGTGAACATTATCACTCTCTAAAACTGCAGCCTGGCAACCCCTAGAGAAACTGAACCCGCATTCAAAAGGGGCATATGCTGGGAGGGCAGCAGCGTGCCAAGCTGTCCTAGACAAAGCACATTTACAACCATGCTCTGTCCAACGTGATCACATATCCCTGGCCTTGCAACATTCCCCCAAGGCCAACTTTTTACTTTGCATTCTTTAAAATATCTGCAGAGACATGGTATATCAGGCATTTAAAGGTCTTATTCAAATGCTACTGCCATTTTTCTATCTTTCTCTCTCACCACCCCAGTGTTGCTTTTCTCCTATTCCGTGCAGTGCAATTGCCACAGTAGATCTTCTCACAGAGCGCTAGTTCATTTACATTTACTTATTTAGTTGACACTTTTATTCAAGGTGCCCTACAACATTTGTCTTACAACTGTTTATATTTTTTGGGGTTTCCAAATGGAGCACTAGCAGGTCATGTGCCTTGCTCTTAGTCACACAGTGTCAGTAGCAGGATGTGGATGAACAACCTCAGGGTCTAAAGTCCAAAGCCTTAACCTCTAGGACACTCTCTGCCAAATGGACAACTAAATAGCAAGGAAATCAAATTCTAAAACCAAATATTCCCTTCTAGGGTTTCAGGAACCAGCATTTGTACTGCCAGAATCAGGTGCAAAGCAAAAGTATAAAAGGAAATGAGTTTTTTTGTGATTGCTCACTCCACGGGCTGAGACATTTGTGCATATCTACTGCATGTGTAAATAAAGAACCATTCTACATTTTCATCTGGTCTCCGTGATTGACTTCTTTGAAAACAGAGCAAAGTTTTTTTTTCACAACATGTGCTGCCTGATGGAACCTGCGCTGTACAAAGAGTTAACATCTAGATTTGAGACACAGTCTTGACCCTTTATTTTTTTTTCCCCCATTCTGTTGTGGTACATAAAACATGAGACATCAGACAGATGAGCTTCTTTTCTGTTCTGCCAAGTCCAAAACACCCTTGTTCCTTATTCCTCATCGCTGCATTATGTGCACTGTATTTCCAGGTGACCATTAATTTTATGTCAACTGACATGACATCCTCTGTTACCAAGGACAAAATCATAACAGTTTGGACTGGGACGCTGGGCAAACCACATTCTGTGACCGATTTCATGGAAGCGTATTCCCATCTGCCTCTGACTCTGAAAGATTATGCAAACTAAGACTATGACTGAAAATCTCTGGAAAAGTTGTGCAATGTGACATGGGCTTAAGAAGAAGAAAAATGTATAAAATAACATTTTTCAATGGTTAAAAGACATACTGAGTGATTAAAATTGAGCAGATTAAATCTGGCAGTTATCAGATCATGAAGGAAGCAACTAAAGAATTCTTAAAGCATGCAAACAGAGGTATAGATAAGTGCTTGTCTGCGGTGGGCTGGCGCCCTGCTCACAGTTTATTTCCTGCCTTGCACCATGTGTTGGCTGGGATTGGCTCCAGCAGACCCCTGTGACCCTGTAGATAGGATATAGCGGGTTGGATAATGGATGGATGGGTAAGTGTTTGAACTTAAAAGAAACCCTACAGATTCAGGTTCAAAACCCAATCTAAGCTCTTTGTTAGATGCAAACCTATCATATGACATGCTCATGTAAATGAGGGGATATTTACTGTATGTTATGAACTAGGGGTCCATAAGCACATAAGTCCCAAAAACATTTCCACAAATGCTCAATAAAGTGGAAAATCCTGTCAAAAACCCTGGCTAGACACAAAAAGGACCTTGTACAATCTGTATAAAATAAGTGATTTATTCTTGCGCAGAGGGGACTGGGTGGTCTCATGGTCTGGAACCCCTGCAGATTTTATTTTTTTCTCCAGCCGTCTGGAGTTTTTTTTTTTCTGTCCTCCCTGGCCATCAAGACCTTACTCTTATTCTATGTTAATTAATGTTGACTTATTTTAATTTCTTACTATGTCCTTTATTTTTTCTATTCTTCATTATGTAAAGCACTTTTAGCTACATTATTTGTATGAAAATTTGCTATATAAATAAATGTTGTTGTTCTTCTTCTTCTTCTTCAGAAAAATGTTCTTTAATAACAATGAAGCCCGGTGGAGCACAAAAGCAATAGGATTTGCCCAAATCAATAAGGAAATTCAATAGAAGGAAACTTCCCAAAACAAAATTCCAGGAGTAGTTGAAATACAGAATGAAATGCCAAAAAAATCCATTAATCACAAAGCACATAGAATTCACAAACGCACAAGAGCTCATAACTCCAAAGTGCATTTCAAATGAACTGCCAGGAACTGCGGGAGACCCTCCAGATTTATAGAGCAGAGGGCAGTTCCTGGTGGTGATTGACAGATGGTTCCACCATTTTGGGGAACAACCAAAAAACATATGGAACATAACCCAGGCAGCTTAAAAAGGAAAAGTCACACGGACTGAGGTCAGGTGAATAAGGGGGCTGGGGAACCACAGGAATGCCTTTTGAGGTCAAAAATTCTTTTATGGAGAGGGCAGTTTTTCGGCACCATTTTGGCACAGACCTTTCGCATGTGCAAATGTTCAGTCAAAATTTGATGAACGGTAAATCTGTTCAAATTTAATTGTTCACTCTACATTTTTAATGTTAAGCGACGGTCTGATCTCACAAGAGTGTTCACACGTTCGATGTTTTCATTGGTTTTCGAAGTTGAAGTCCTCCCTGAGCGGTGTTCATCTTCAGCGTGTTTTCTGCCTTCAAAAATGATTTGTGCCAGCGAAAAACTTGAGCTCGGGATAAAGAATGTTCCCCATAGGCCTGTTTTAACTTTTCAAACGTTACACTTGCCGTTTAATGGCACAACGTTGCTCCAAATTTCTGCCACACCTCGTATGCATGAACAAAATCAAACATAATTAACGTAACTAAAAGAATCAAGAATGAACAAAAGAGACAAAAAAGATGAATTGGAACCCCAGGATCCCTGGCTGAAATGTGAGAATTTACTGCACATGATGTGTCTAGAATGCTGGATTCCAGTCATGATATACTGATCTACCACAGGACTATTAACAAACATTTTAGACAAAATTAAACAAATACAGAAATAAAAAAAATGCATTGTAAAATTCAACATTAAATAAATAATAACACAATGGTATGTACACATTAATAATTACATGCATCAATAAATATGTTTCTGTTGCTTGATTCGTATTGTATTTATTTACTTCTTCACCAGTAACGTCGCACTGCACAATAATGTGCACTGAATACGCTTGACTTCAGCATTCCTAGTTTCATACTCTTTCTTTCTCTGTACGTTTAACATTTGTTTGTTTAGAGGCTGATGTGCTTGCTACTTCCTGAGCAGCTCTTCTTTTATCCACCCTAGTGGCCCGCCTCTTCTCTTCTTTCATTGGCATCTTTTTGCGTTAAAACTGATTAAGTCAGTGTTTGTGTTGCAATTACTTAGCACGTTTTCCTTACTTTCTCACTTAAGATAGCACTTTAGTCTTCAATCTGCCTCAAGAATGATTTAAGATATGAAGAGGTAGGGTAAGTGATGGCGAAGGTGGTAGGGAATGAGAACGGCGTCCGAACGCATGCGCCTCAGCAGTGGCCAGCAGGGTGGCCGTGTGAGTTGATTCTACAGTAAAATAAAATAAAAATAAAAATCACGTAGTATATATGTACCAAATTTCAGGTCAAACGGTTTGCGAGCTACAGGTGATTTAAAATCCTGGAGAGACAAATGGACAGCCACAGTAGTGTATTATATAACAAGATTTACTTATTTCAGTGACACCACATACAAATGTGAACTATGCAATGAAATGAAAACTGTTATTTTATTTTTACCTATCAAAGTTGAGAGTGTGGGCTCTAGTGACTACCGTGTTTTGATTGGCGAAACATCGGTAGAGCGGACGTAAATCTTTAGCCATTAAGATCCAAATTTACAGCAGATCCTTCAGATGCAGAATCCTGACGATGAATTCAGAGCTTCTTGATTTAAAGTAGACGCTTCACCCTGTAATTCTTGGCAACTTTTTCTTGCACTACTTTGCTACAAGTACACACAGTCCCCACTTTGAACATGCACTTCACTGACAATTCACCAATCAAAACACAGTACTTGCTAGAGCCCACCTCCTTGACTTTGATGGATCAAATGGCAGTTTTCATTTCATTGCATATTTCATACTGCATGCAGTGACACTGAAATGGTTTATTTACTGTCACATTTCATATTACATATTGTTCATAATATTCCTCCACAGTGAATAGCCTGCATTTAAACAATTGCTATGTGCAGTGACAGCTACACTTGGCTGGACAGACAACATCAAGCAACATCTGACCAACACATGGAGCCTGCTTAATCCTTCTCAGGGTCATGAGGAGCTGAAGCCTACTTTAGTAAGAATGGGCATAAAGCATAAGCCAAGCCAGGGCATCAATGAATCTGAAGGCACACATGCCCGCACAGTTTATTTATGCATTTGTACAGTATATCTATATTGTAAGCTTTTTTACTGATCACATTGCAGTAAATACAACACAGCTGTCAAATAATCGAGCAGCACCATACTCAAAACTTAAATATCTAAAATTAAAACTCATTGAATTTAAAACTTATATCTTTAAAATGTAGGAGGAAACCCCCAATTTGACAAGGTGTAATCTTATTAGGTCAAATCTGGGGGTTGAACCCAATCTCTCAGAGCTCTGAAACAACTGCACTGATGTGACACCACAGGCAATATGCGCTTCCTCAGCAATACAGAATGCCGACAATGTCTGAGCAGCCACACCAGGCACAGTCCAGCTTATCTTCTACAATCTTACCAGACTAAAAATCCAGTAATTGCTGGCCAGAATTGACCCTACTTAGCTCCTTAAGTTTCCAAAGTCTAAATGGAAAATAATAGCATGCCTCTCAGTTTTCATTTAGTCGTCAATGCAAAAGATTGTGAAATCTAGTAGGATATAACGTTCCATGAGCATATGTGCAAAGGGTAGGCTGTGTGCCTGGTTTGCCCTTAAAGGTTACCCTTAAGCAGAAGAGGATTTTGCAATTTGCAGCAGAGACTGGAAATTCTGGCATCA
The DNA here is from genome assembly GCF_016835505.1 of Polypterus senegalus. Classification (NCBI taxonomy): domain Eukaryota; kingdom Metazoa; phylum Chordata; class Cladistia; order Polypteriformes; family Polypteridae; genus Polypterus; species Polypterus senegalus. Next base: position 92,341,862 of record NC_053167.1, on the reverse strand, counting down.
CCACCATAACAACAATAACATTTATTTCTAAAGCACATTTTCAAATAAAGAGCATACATCAAAAAGCTTTACAAAGAGTAAAATAAAAATTACAAATACAAATCTAAATGAAACATCACATTGTTAAAATCCAACAGAAGTGAGTTCACGTAAACAGTTTTTGAGTCTCTAATGGGTAGGATGGGAAAACTTGGCATCTGATTTGACACATATATGCTATCGTCAAATGACCAGGGAGATGAGGAAGAAAATGCCAGCTGGCATGAGTGCTGGTATAAAACAAACCTCTAGGAATTCTAAGGCTAAATACAGTCAATAATATCTATGTAATGAACCATTCTTTAAGATTCAGTTCTGCAAATCGCATTATAGAAGGATCTCCTTAATTCTTTCTAGTCCTGATGTTTGAATATTAAATATGTTAAAGCTGAATTACAACATCAACAACAACATTTATATATATAGCACATTTTCATACAATAATGTAGCATAAAGAGCTTTATAGAATGACAAAAAGAAAGTTACAAGAGGAGAAAACAATTAAGATTATGCAATGATAATATTAAAGAAATAAATAACAACAAAACAAGGTAAGGACAGATAGCCAGAAGAAAGAAAAAGAAAACTATAAAAAATTCCAGTTAGGCTGGAGAAACTAAAAAAAGCTGCAGGGATTCCAAAGACAAAAGTCCGTCGAGCCCCTTACTGGGCATTCTACCTAACATATATGTTCTAAATCAGTCTGCATGGTTTTCAGGCTTCACATGGAAGAATGTGATAATGATGGTCATATGGACATCTGGGACACCCACAATTCAATCCATAAATGCTGGGGACAGCATGGTATTTTGATCAGTAGAATTGGAAAAGAAACAGGAGAATAGTGGGGTTTAGTACAAATCAAACCTTTATTATTCTTTGAAATATATTAAAATTTTCAGGTTATTCTTCAAACGCAAAGCAGAGTTTTCCATAAAGTGCCAAAATGAAAAGGAAGAAACAACGACTGGTCCCCACACTGGCTATCCCAATATGGGCCATTCGTTGCCTGGTGATATAGCTTCTCCAGCTTCCTTCTTTAAAGTTTTTACTGCCTTGGAAGTTTTGACATTTTGCTATTAAATGACACTGAATAACAGTGGTCCTGCGGTGGGTTGGCACCCTGCCCAGGATTGGTTCCTGCCTTGTGCCCTGTGTTGGCTGGGATTGGCTCCAGCAGACCCCCGTGACCCTGTATTCGGATTCAGCGGGTTAGAAAATGGATGGATGGATGAATCACAGTGTGCAACAGAATAACTCTTTAATGTGAAAGGAAACAGACATCTGCAAAGTGGTCTAAATTTATTACAGATATAAAACACAAAATATCTGATCACATAAGTGTTCCATCCCTTTAATATGACACACCTAAATCATCTCTGGTGGAGCCAACTGGTTTTAGAAGTCAAATACTCAAAATATGATGTTTCAGTTGATTGCAGCATACATGCACAGGAAGGTCGAGCTTGAGGTGAGTTAGTATCATGGACTAATCTACACAACAAAGACAACAGAACACTCCAAGCAAGTTTGTGAAATGCTGATTGAAAAGCACAAGTTAGGGGATGGAAACAAGAAAATATCCAAGTCATAGAATATCCCTTGGAGTTCAGTTACATCAGTCATTAAGAAATAGAAAGGGTATGGAACGTGTAAATCTGCCTAGAACATCTCGCTATAGTTTCCAGGAGGGACAATGAAACCTCTGAAGTCATCTGGAAGAAAGGTCTATGCTCTGATGAGTCCTAAATTAATCTTTTTGGCCATCAGACTAAATTCTAGATAGATAAATAGATAGATAGATAGATAGATAGATAGATAGATAGATAGATAGATAGATAGATAGATACTTTATTAATGGAAATTCACATAATCCAGCAGCAGTATACTGATACAAAGAAACAATAATAAATTAAATAGTAATAAAAATGAAAAAAAAAAAAAGAAAAAAATTTAAATAAAAAAATTAAAATAAAATTAATGTTCTATCATTGAACACAGCATATTAGCAAAAACACACCATCCCCACTGTGACGCTTTTCTGCAGCCTGTCCTGAAAGACTTGTAAAGGTAAAGGGGAAAATGAATTCAGTAAAGCACAAAGAAATCTTGAAGGAAAATCTGATGCAATCTGCAAGAAACCCACACCTTGTGAGAAGATCTGTTTTTCCAATAGACCAATACTCCTAATCATAAAGTCAAAACTTTACAGGAATGGCTTAAATACAAGAGGATATTTTGTGATCAATTTTTATTGCAGATATAACCTAACATATACATTGAGTACAAGAAATTTGACCACTAAGACAAAATAGAAACAATAAAAAGGAGAAAAACAGTATACAGAATATAAAAGCCAAGACATTGTATAATAAGGAGCAGTTCTGCAAAATAGAAAATGGAGAAAAATGGCAATGTTTAGATGTACAAAGCTGACAGAGAGACCTGTCCACACAGACTCAAGGCTGTAATGGTTGCCAAAGGTGCATCTACTAAATACTGACATGAAGGAAGTGAATACTTATGTAATCAATTATTCTGTGTTTGTAATTAATCTAGACCACTTTCCAAAAATCTGTTTTCATGTTGACATTTTTTTGCAGATCAGTGTCAAGAAAGCCAAATTTAACCCATTGATTCAAAGTTGTATGATAATAAAATGGGAATACTTTTTATAGGCAGTTTAAGTCACCCAATCAACTCAACATTTTTCCAATTTTCTGTTGTCCAGTTTTGGTGAGCTTATGTGAATTGTAGCCTCAGTTGCCTGATCTTAGCTGGCAGGAGTGGTACCCAGTGTAGTCTTCTGCAGCTCTAGCCCATTTGTTTAAAGGTTCAACATTTTGTCCATTTAGAGATGCTCTTCTGCACACCTCATTTGTAACAAATGGTAATTTGAGTTGCTATTGCCTTTCTGTGAGCTCGAACCAGTCTGGCCATTCTCCTCTGACCTCTGGAATCAACAAGGCGTTTTTGCCAAAAGAACTGGCACTCACTGGATATTTTCCCTTTTTTGTACAATTCCCTGTAAACCCTCGAGATGACTGTGTGTGAAAATTCTTGTAGATCAGCAGTTTCTGAAATACTCAGACCAGCTTACAATCATGGCACATTCAAAGTCACTTCAATTGCCTTTCCCCTCCATTCTGATGCTTGGTTTGAACTTCAGCAGGTCGTCTTGACAATGTCTACATGCCCAAATGCACTTAGTTGCTGCCATGTGATTGGCTGATTAGATATTTGTGTTAACAATCAGATGAACGTGTGTATCTAATAAAGTGGCTGGCGAGTGTGTATATGCTGTGACCAGCAGTAAGAAAGCAGTCAGCAGCATCAAGGCTGAGGCACCACCCTGATATTTTCATTTAATTATAAGGAAAAATTAAAGAAAGAAAAGGTGACTGAGGCACAAAAAATAGATACTGATTCAAAATCAGATAACAGTGCTTTTGGCTCCAGCTTTAAGTTTCTGGGAGTCACCATCAGAGGCGACCTCTCCTGGGCTGATAATATTTCAGTGATAGTAGGTAAAGCACAACAATGCCTCTACTTTTTGAGAAGGCTAAGAAGAGCCAACTTCCCCCAGAAGCTGTTGGTCAACTTTTACAGATGCACTTTAGATGGCATCTTGATTAACTCCCTGAAATTCTGGTACAACCACTGCACCAAATCTGCCAAAAAAGCCCTGCAGCAGGTCATGAAACTGCACAGGACATAGTTGGCATTGCACTGCCATCACATGAACATCTATACAAGACTCTGTGTGAGAAGGGCTAAAAGCATCATTAAGGACATCACTCATCCTGAACATAACAGGAAGGAACTTCCGATCAATTCATACACACACAAATGAACTATAAAACAACCTTTTCCTGACTACCATAAACTTGCTGAACTCTGGAATCTCCTCTGTCTCAAATAATTTTTCATACTCTTTGCCTTTTGGATTTCAAATGCACCTTGGGGTTTTTACTTTAAAAAGTAATTTTGTTGTGTTACGCAATTACAATGAAGTGCTTGATTGCTTGCTTGATTCCTTTTGTCCCTCATGGCTTTGTAACTTTTAGTAGACTTGAGTACTGGTTGTTAATCAGATGCCACCTTCCTGGGTTACCACATTACCTGGCAGAGTAACCTGAAGGGGTGGGTCTTGCTCCAGGTATTATGGTGGGCAGGAGTTCCCTCAGTGGGCGTTTTCTCTGGCCTGTAAGAAAATGAGAGGATACCTTTAGCAATATTGCCCGCTTTCTCCCTGGGGGTAGTGATTACCTCATTTGAACTTTTTTGGGAAACTCCCAAATGCATGTATGATATATATATATATATATATATATTGTCATGCACGTGTGAGTAGGAGAACGTTGTATGAACCAAGCGAAGTTAATTCCATGCCAGGCCAGGGGGTGGCAGGGTGCACTAAACCTTCTCCTGTTATCTCTACAGATCAGCTGCGGGAAAATCTGTCTGACTCAACAGTGATGGTGTCACTTCTGGTTCTGCTGCCCAGGATGATGTCACTTCCGGTTCCGGCTCCTCGACTGACATCAGAAGAAAGTCACTTCCGGTTCTCCTACATCACTTCCAGGCTGACTACTTAAAATTGCCATCTTTGCAAACCCTCATCAATTCATGTCTGGACTCCAACAGAGACACTTGTATCAAAAACCAAGCCCATTGCAACCAGGGATAATATATGGGTGGCTGCCCCAAACCTTTTTAAGTGAGTCGAGTCTGATCTTTTCACGATATATGTACAGTATATGCATGGCCCTGAGATGGACTGGCACTCTATCCAGGCCTGGTCCCTGCCTTGTGCCCAGTGCTGCCAGTTGTGACCTCTTTGGGCATCTCAGAGCTCTAAACCTCAGACAAAGCTTCACCCACATAAGTCCAGGGTTTTATCATTAAACAAAATACATTGATATAGGCTTCTCCACAGTAAACACAAAACTTTCTCTATTTCTTTTCTTTTCTTTTCACCTCTCAGGTGAGGGTTGTCCTTCTCCTCTTCTGACTTCAACTTGTCTGGGTTAGGCAGAAGACTACCTTTAACCCTGACTCAGGAGTGTCAGCACAGTAGTGAGGAATCACTTCAGGGACAGGCAGAACTTTCATCTGCTTTGGAAATCTCCCCCCCAACAACACCCTATAGTGGCACCTCAAGGACACCAGCAGTCCTGCCCTCTAGAACTGCAATCCCCATGCAGCCCAGCAGTTGTCTAAATGGGAGCTAATTGGGAAGGATGTCATCAGTTTTGTAGCCCAGTGTACTGAGGACAAGAAAAAAATGGCTCTGGGAGGCAGTCACTCCTGTCCTTCCATTACATCCTCCCAAATGGAAAAGGAACACCAACCGTCCAGCTGGGATGCCCTCATACTGGAAGGTGAATGTTGGCGGATGGGTAACCAGGCTTTCATCCCAGTCAGGACAACAGTTGATTTTTGCCTTCCATCACACAATATGAGTCATTGCAACTGTGAACTGAATTAGGTTGGTTTGAGAAAGTAAAGTTATATACATTATTTTTATATAAAGTGATATATTTTTATATACACTGCCTAATGTTTTTGTTTCAGAATTGTTTTTTTATGTTTATGTTGAATTTGATTTCTTATATTATATTTGCAATTAATTTATAGTGGCTTCATAAGACTAATCTGAAATTGAAGTTTGGTAAATTAAAAGGAAATGTTCTTTGAGGTTCCGACTTGATCTCCTTATTTTGAGTTATTTGAAATTTTATCAGAGAGCCACAACATGTATTACAAGGCACTTTTTAGGAGTGTGACCTTCCTGTGACACTGCCTAATATCTTTTGAAGCAGAATGTAATTATCAAAAGCTAATTATCTGATCTGTAATCCGTGAATCACCTCATGCCAGCTTGTGTTGTAGTTAGTAAAGAATTTAGATGGCTCAAGCATTTTATTCAATCCTGCAGGAAACTTTACAATAGAAAAGGCAGAAGAGCAATGAAATACTGTGCTTTACAAAAGAGGCTACTCAGAATATGCAGAAATGTTTACATTTTAGAAATGCAATGAAATCATTTATACACATACAACTCAACCACAATCTATATGCAGTGTATAATAGATGCCATGCAATATTTGTTTAAATGAAAAAGATTTTTTGCAACAAGTATATCAAAAAGGAATATATTCAATAAAATGGTTCTAAAAGAAGCAATACAGATTGAATTCAATCATAAAACATCTACAGGGCAACCAATACAGCACTAAAAGTTGAGAACATTGAACGCACACCCTAGCTGACATTCACAAGAGAGAAGATTTTATTTTTTTTGTTTCCAATTGGTTGGTTCAACTAACCTAACAAACATGTCTTTGGGATATGACAGATAAAACGAAAAGTATGGGAAGGACATACAAACCCCACGTAGATAGTGAGCAGACCCTGGAGTCAGTGGCTGTGACTGCTAAGCACTGAGCCATTATGACACCCTGCTGTTAAAGCTTCAACCTGACCTGCTTTTAAAACCATCCAGTTACATCTTTTTTAACCCTATTGGTGTCTGTGTTGTGGATGAAGTTGTACAGCTTCCTTTTAATTATTATATACACAGCATGTCACATTTGTTAACTTTGTTTCTGAGCTTATTTTACTTTGGATTCATAATAACTTGAAAATCTCAAACATATTAATATTACTTAGTATATACTCATGAGTAAAACAGATGATTTTTAGTTAAAGTAAAGTACATTACATACTGAGCTTCATATAATGCACATAATAAAAAGTAATAGAAACTATAAAGTAAAGGCATGCTTGTGAACATTATCTCTGTTAAAAGTCACTCAACTCTGGAAAGTCTATCTAGCTTTGAAATCACACAAGATACTCAATTACAAAAGCTACCCAGTGAAGCATTTACAGCCAACCATTGAACCATTCCAATTGGAGTATTTGTTACCCCCTTGACTCCCCCATCACACACACACATCTATTTACATTAATTATATCCTCCAAGCAAGACATATGTTGTGTCTTCATCCAGATGAGTATTTACACTTCTTCAGCTGTAACCTGAATGCATGAATACCCCTCCATCCCCCAACTGCTGGACCGGACACACTCATGTGGAAACATCTTGGTTGTGTTTGTTCTACTGAAAGAAAGAAAGAAAGAGAAAGAAAGAAAGAAAGAAAGAAAGAAAGAAAGAAAGAAAGAAAGAAAGAAACTGAATTTTTAATCAAACTTTATTAATCAATAATCAACAAATCATTTGCAATACAAAGCAAACAAAGAAAACTCCAACTCACCCCAAAAAGAAAACAATGCTTAATTCATATGTCAAATCCGAAAATTCAACTCATTCAACTCAAGTTTACAAATTGCCTCATGTACACACCGTTTTTTCCTCAAAAGAATTCACATTTGCAGTCATTTTACAGAATTTATAATTCCAAATACACTCTGACTTTTACAAGTTCATGAAATATTCTTATCATCTAAGGTTTTTTATTTTACTCCTGCTCCTTTCTGGATTTATAAATGGCCAGCCTGGCCTGTCCGATAAGGAAATTTCCAATCAGACATTCATCTTGATTATTCTTACTTCCATTAACACTATAAATAAATAAATACACAATCATTAAGAGGTGAATTAAGAGCACAGTTTCTTGCTTTTCACAGAAAGGACATTTGTCCATGACTGAAGAATCAAGCAGTTAGACACAGGAATTAACAGCAACAATGTAACACATACCATTACAAATCGGCAGGTCTTTTGTTCAATGTTATTTAAGTTCTGCCAAGCTGTCCCCCGTGTCTCTGCACCCCCAAGTCTGCTCCTCCAGGGTGTCTATGGTGATGTGCTCAGTGGTTCCCAGTGACACACCAGCACACGTAGTCTGTAGAGTTCTTTCCCTCCAGCACTGTCTAATGTAGTCATTCTATGCTGTAAATGGTGTCCATACATGACTTCAGTATTCTCAGGTTCCAAACTCGCTGGTACTACCGTCACATTAGGAAAGCTTTCACTGGACTCAGGTGAATCCCTGCTAGTGAGGAAATTCCCAATGAGAGATTTTACTCAAAGAAAGAAAGAAAGAAAGAAAGAAAGAAAGAAAGAAAAAAAGCTGTCAATATGTTCCTAGAGTAGCAGTGGGAAATAAAATCAAGTAATTATGTTAAATGCTAATAATCTTTCAATGGTAAATGCACGCAAAGGAGGTAAAACATTACTCATCATGAAAATACAGAACAAAGTTTACAAAAAAAATAACTATTCAATCCTCCCTTCCTCTCTTTTCTATCCTGTTTATCTAGTTTAAGGTCACAGGGAGCCGTGGCCTATCTGTGAACCAAGGGAAGCAAGACTGGCACCGACACCAATGTGCACACAACCACAGTCATTGATGCTTAGCCGACTTAGAGTCACCAATTAGCCTAACTTACAAAATTGGAGTGTATTAATAAAAATACTATTACCTTTCAAACCAAGGGTCATCACCAAGTCTTTTATAAGACAAATTATATAGTATTACTATGCAGAACTTTACAAAGGACAGTGACTCATTATGTAAAGGAGATGTCACATTACATAAGTTTTCCAGTGATTGTTAGTCACCAACCTGACTTAATTTACATAATTGTAATGAATTGGAGGCAGTTACGGAGTGATCACCAACCATGTAGTTTGACATAACTCAGTCCTACCAGTCTGCAGCTCACCCTGAATAAATCAGGCAGGTTTGATTTTGTCTTAAGTTATAGGGGTGAACTCTGTGTGCATGAGGGCTGACAACCAATGAGTGCTCACCCAGCACTATCATGCATATAATGCAGCTACAAGGAATACGGAATACAGGTGATTTGAATCTGATAAGCAGAAGATGGACTTGTCTGTCTGATGTCAGGTGTTTTACATAACGTGAAAGAATGGAAACAAAAAAGGCAGAGATTGTGGTTGAATTTGCTGTTCACCTGTAATGCCTTTACACACATAGATGCAGTAGATGTAGTAGATGGGAAAAGCCTCGAACAGGCAAAATTTTATTGGCGGTTTAAAAAAATGGGCAAGCTTGCCATGATATTGAAATGTGAAATGTGCTGCAAAATTGTCATGCTGTTGTCTATTTTTAAATCTCCTGAGATTTTTAGTCATGTAATCTGGCATCCTCTGGCAACAAGAGCAGCTAGTTCAGTCGTCAAGTTTGACATCCTCTCTGACTAGACCTCGTATAACGTAGCATTAATTCTGCAGCTACTTGGCCAGCCATGTCTAACTAGCAAAAGTGGATTCACTGAAAAATCTCCCTCTACTTCCCAGCTGTATAAATAGATAGACACAAATAAACACTCCTAAATTTCCATTAATGACTCCACCCTAACCCACTCTCACCTCGGAGTACTGCACCCTCCATCCATCCTTCTGCTGATACCAGCATAGGAGAGACATCCCCACCCACAATTACAGCAGCCCAGGTAAGCAGAGAGCTGAGGAGACTTCATGCCAGCAAAGCAGTGGGTCCAGATGGAGTATCACCACAACTGCTGAAGGCCTGTGCGTTGGAGCTGGGGAGTCCTCTACAGCGTATCTTCAACCTGAGGCTGGAACAGCGGTGAGTCCCGAGGCTTTGGAAAACATCTTGCATCACCCCAGTCCCAAAGGTATCACGTCCTAGTGAGCTGAATGACTTCCGGCCTGTCGCTCTGACATCGCATGTGATGAAGACCATGGAGCGGCTGCTGCTTCACCACCTGAGGCCACAGGTCTGCCACACCCTTGACCCTCTGCAGTTCGCATACCAGGAGAAGGTGGGAGCGGAGGATGCCATCATCTATATGCTACACCGATCCCTCTCCCAGTTGGACAGAGGCAGTGGTGCTGTAAGAATTATGTTTTTGAACTTCTCTAGCGCCTTCAACACCATCCAACCTCTGCTCCTTAGGGACAAGCTGACAGAGATGGGAGTAGATTCATACCTGGTGGTATGGGTTGTGGACTATCTTCCTGACAGACCTCAGTATGAGCGTCTCGGGAACTGCAGGTTTGACATTGTGGTCAGCAGCACAGGAGCTTTGAAATCACACAAGATACTCAATTACAAAAGCTACCCAGTGAAGCATTTACAGCCAACCATTGAACCATTCCAATTGGAGTATTTGTTACCCCCTGTCTCCCCCACACACATCTATTTACATTAATTATATCCTCCAAGCAAGACATATGTTGTGTCTTCATCCAGATGAGTATTTACACTTCTTCAGCTGTAACCTGAATGCATGAATACCCCTCCATCCCCCAACTGCTGGACCGGACACACTCATGTGGAAACATCTTGGTTGTGTTTGTTCTACTGAAAGAAAGAAAGAAAGAAAGAAAGAAAGAAAGAAAGAAAGAAAGAAAGAAAGAAACTGAATTTTTAATCAAACTTTATTAATCAATAATCAACAAATCATTTGCAATACAAAGCAAACAAAGAAAACTCCAACTCACCCCAAAAAGAAAACAATGCTTAATTCATATGTCAAATCCGAAAATTCAACTCATTCAACTCAAGTTTACAAATTGCCTCATGTACACACCGTTTTTTCCTCAAAAGAATTCACATTTGCAGTCATTTTACAGAATTTATATTCCAAATACACTCTGACTTTTACAAGTTAATGAAATATTCTTATCATGTAATGTTTTTTATTTGACTTCACTTGCTCCTTTCTGATTTATAAATGGCCAGCCTGGCCTATCCGATGAGGAAATTTCCAATCAGACATTCATCTTGATTATTCTTAGTTCCATTAACACTATAAATAAATAAATACACAATCATTAAGAGGTGAATTAAGAGCACAGTTTCTTGCTTTTCACAGAAAGATCATTTGTCCATGACTGAAGAATCAAGCAGTTAGACACAGGAATTAACAGCAACAATGTAACACACACAATTACAAATCGGCAGGTCTTTGTTCAATGTTATATAAGTTCCCAAGCTGTCCCCTCGTGTTCTGCACCCCAAGTCTGCTCCTCCAGGGTGTCTATGGTGATGTGCTCAGTGGTTCCCAGTGACACACCAGCACACGTAGTCTGTAGAGTTCTTTCCCTCCAGCACTGTCTAATGTAGTCATTCTATGCTGTAAATGGTGTCCATACATGACTTCAGTATTCTCAGGTTCCAAACTCGCTGGTACTACGTCACATTAGGAAAGCTTTCACTGGACTCAGGTGAATCCCTGCTAGTGAGGAAATTCCCACAAGAGATTTTACTCAAAGAAAGAAAGAAAGAAAGAAAGAAAGAAAGAAAAGCTGTCAATATGTTCTTAGAGTAGCAGTGGGAAGTAAAATCAAGTAATTATGTTAAATGCTAATAATCTTTCAATGGTAAATGCACACAAAGGAGGTAAAACATTACTCATCATGAAAATACAGAACAAAGTTTACAAAAAAAATAACTATTCAATCCTCCCTTCCTCTCTTTTCTATCCTGTTTATCTAGTTTAAGGTCACAGGGAGCCGTGGCCTATCTGTGAACCAAGGGAAGCAAGACTGGCACCAACACCAATGCGACACAACCACAGTCATTGATGCTTAGCCACCAATGTCACCGATTAGCCTAACTTACAAAATTGGAGTGTATTAATAAAAATACTATTACCTTTCAAACCAAGGGTCATCACCAAGCCTTTTATAAGACAAATTATATAGTATTACTATGCAGAACTTTACAAAGGACAGTGACTCATTATGTAAAGGAGATGTCACATTACATAAGTTTTCCAGTGATTGTTAGTCACCAACCTGACTTAATTTACATAATTGTAATGAATTGGAGGCAGTTACGGAGTGATCACCAACCATGTAGTTTGACATAACTCAGTCCTACCAGTCTGCAGCTCACCCTGAATAAATCAGGCAGGTTTGATTTTGTCTTAAGTTATAGGGGTGAACTCTGTGTGCATGAGGGCTGACAACCAATGAGTGCTCACCCAGCACTATCATGCATATAATGCAGCTACTGTACAAGGAGTACGGAATACAGGTGATTTGAATCTGATAAGCAGAAGATGGACTTGTCTGTCTGATGTCAGGTGTTTTACATAACGTGAAAGAATGGAAACAAAAAGAAATATTGAGAAGGACAAGAATGTAGCGGCATGAGACTTTTTCTTTAGGTGTATAAGCCAGTGAACCAATCAGAGTAAATGCCAGATGTTGTGTAAGCATTAGTTAAGCACTGTAATGTAAACTCAATGGTCTATAAATCTGGGACTCTGACTTTGCTCTGGGGCCATTCCCTAAACAGACTTATATGATCCCACTTCATGAAGAGAAATTAAAGATGCATGAACAAGCTTCCTTCTGTCTGAGTTTTGACTCAGAAGGGGTCTTAGAGCAACCGTTTCTTCCACAATAGACCTCTGTTAACTCGTCTGTCTCACATTCTTACAGCACTGTTCTTTAATTGTTTCTATTGTACTATTTACTATTAGACCTTCTGCACTAAAAATAATAATAATTTAGCAACTTAAGTTCATGTATATTTGTTAGAATGCCCCGTTGGGGCTGAGTGGTATTTTGGCCTTAGAACCCCTGCAGATTTTGTTTGTGGTAAAAAATTAGGCAACAGACAGAAAAAGGTTTGGGGATGGCCACCCAATATACTGAAAAATCAGCAAAAGAAAAGAACCATGTCTTTACAGATGCAGACTTCACAACTGAACTGACTAGCTGGTTGAGTTTGTTTTATAAATATGGTGGGTAGGAGGAAGAGGTGGAGTCAGAGAGAACGTACAGGAACTGATGTGGCAGGAAATGGAGTAATTCTGGGTACCAGAAATTATGTCATCAGGGTTGGCCGGAAGTGATGTCAACAGTGGGTGGACCAGTGGTGATGCCCTTGAGATCCAGGGTCTTTAGTCGGGCTGCAGAGAAACAAGAGAAGAGAGGATCAGGTGAGAGCCAACCCCGATCTGACTGATGAATAACACTATTTGAGCCTGTAACTGCCCCCATGCACAGAAACTTTTCTGTCGCTCCTGTCTTTTGATGTTGTTATCGGACTCATGATACTGTGTGTGAAGCTAAATCAAAAGTAAAAGCAATTCGAAAATTACGCGGGTAAACCACATTGGATAGAAGCTGATGCATCGCAACATGTTCGCGATGGCTTATGGGTAGTTTAAAATGCACACAGCATAACACTTTACTATTAGTCTACTTGAAGCCAATGTCAAAACAACATGGACGCTCTGCTGTGGGACTGCACCATTGTTGATCAACGCTATACTGAGATTTCTTTGGGCAGAGGGAGTAAAACCAGTTGAAATTCACAAAAGGATGTTGGCTCAGTACAGAAGCGAAAACAACTCAATGAAAACTTTACAAATGGGTAGAAAGGTTTAAAGCAGGAAGAATAAGTGAAATCTACAGAACTTGATCTGGTCGACCATCAATGTTGTGCACACAAGACCACATCAACATGGTGAATGTCTTCATCAGAGAAGGCCAGTGGATTACGTTGTCTGCTGTGTTGCTGCACATTTGGATATCAGCTGTAGATCTGCACGTGCCATAGTGCATGATGTTGTTATTTATTTGTTGTTATGCTCACCTAAGTTTAGTTTGTTTTTCTTTTCTTGCATCTAATTCTCTTGACATTTTGTAAAGCACTTTGAGCTACATCCCGTGTATGAAAATGTGCTATAGAAATAAATGTTGTTTTTAGAGACCTGTGTCCTGTTTGTTGTAAGACCCTACTGTTTTTCCAGTACAGATGGAACAGATTATGTGAACCATGAACTGACAGTGTCCCAACCTGCAAGGGATGGCATAATATCTGCCTATTTTTAGGCCTGGATTGATTTGGATTACCTAGCCCACTCATGTATTGTCTCACTTTTGCCATTATACGAGGGACGTTCAAAACGTTTCTGCACTTTTTTTAACTCTGTTTATTAAGAATTTCAAAAACAAATTACATCACTTTTCTACATAGTCACCTTCATTTGCAATGCAATTTTCCCAGCATCGTCCCAACTTTTTAATGCCCAATTACTACTCCTCCCGCCTTTGCCGTTTCCAACAAAAATATAAAAGTGCAGAAACTTTTTGAACGTCCCTCGTACATGGCATTAATTTATTGTGTAGCAATTGTTTTTAGAAAAAAAACTAAGAGCATTAACTAAGGACCAACAACACAGACAACCTATGAACTGTAAATAGATTGAACATGCAGGTGAAATCTCATCTTGCTTCATCTTTAAATAAATTACTTTCTTAACCTTTTGCTATTTCATCTTTTTGTACTTTCAGCAAGGCCACCTCTTCAAAAAAATGAGTAATCCTTCCTCACAACTTCTCAAATAAGAATATTTCCCATCACTACTGCTTGATCTGTAAAATGTACTGTTGTACCTGTCCCTGAGCTTGATTCTCCAATGTCATTATTGGCATCTGTGACATGAGATTGGCTGCCACAGCTTAACATTTTATAGCTTGAAGTCTCGTATGTCAAGACATAGACACCATTTCTCCACTACAACTGGTCAATGAAATCCTAAAACTGACTTGACTGCCCTGCATTCCATTTTCAGGAAAAGTCTGTCTGATTTTTAGGCAAACATCTGCTAATTTCTACACATTGGCTTGGTTTATGTGGCTGTGGTAGACATTGATACCACAAACTTAATGAAGATAACATGAATACATGTTTTCTGACCTTGCACTGTATGAACACAAATATCTGCAAATCTGAAGTTCATAAACATCTGTCCATTCATTATCAAGTCCATTTTTCCAGAGTTGTGGAGACAAAACACTGAGATGAAAGTTAAGACCAAATAGCAAAAAGTCAAAACCTGAACATAGAAATCAGGCCTTGATCAAAGCCGTATCTCGGACAAAGGGGCTTCTGCGCTGCACTCACAGCTCAATTTATACTTGAGCTAACCTGGGCTGTAGCCTAGTGCTCCGTGGGATACAAAGATCCCAAAACAAATCAAGATATAGTATGAAACTACATTTCAAATAAATATTACTGCATCTAGACTGACCAGTGGGGTTCTCTTTAACCCCTTTACCGTTACCCCGGGATAACTTGCCCATAGCTAGTCTCATGCACCTCATCATACCTGAGTTTTCTCATTTCCAGTGAACTGCAGGTAATGATGGAGGTGATGATTTTGTACCAATGGTAAACTTTGATGAAACTTTTAAATGTTCATGTTATCAGAGAAGAGTTGAGCAAAATTCAAAGCTGCCATTGACTTCATCTCTAGGACAAAGAGACAGAAATATCATGTACAGATCATCACTTACAGAATTGCAGTCTTATACGTGACGGCATGTTAACTGTACTTATGACTGAGCCCAACATAAGTTCACAGCAGCTGATACAGCAGCACACAATGAAACCCAATTCCACAATACCCACGAGGTCTGATATTAGTTATGATGAGCTGCTAGCTTTTTTCCACTTATTGTGCATCAAAGAACAATTCAAAATCCTGAAACCGAATAAGGATTGGTAAATAAAACCTTAAATTGAAACACATTATGCACAGGAGATCATGAAGGAAAAAATGTTTCATCTTTCTTCTCAAGTGTCTGTGTTTGTTAACAAAATAAAAGCTCCTACTTTGTACAGTAGTGAAAAATCCTTTTCAAGAACTGATAGAGATCCATAGTGGGCTACATACCTAGTAATGGATCAAAAATCAAAATTTTAATCTTCTGGGAATAGCTCTTTGAGGGCTAGGACCACCAGTAAAAAATCAAATACAAAAAATATTATGTTCATGATCAGCAACCTCAAAATGACATAAAACAACACTAAACATGCCTTATTACTGATCCCAGGGATTTTATAAGTAAACTTTGACCCCTCATTTCCTTAGGGAGTGAATCCTGGGGGTTGGTTGATGTGACATGTACAACTTCAAGTCCTTGTGATTGTTGTTGCTGAAGACTCTTTACTCTTTATCATAAGGGTGTAAATCTCTGCACAAGATACGATCCAAAAATGGCCTAAAAATTCTGTCTAAAGGGCCAAATATTGCGGCAGAACGTTCCCCGCCCCCTAAAAAAAAGCTTGACGTCTTGCATGACTAGTCATCAAGATGTATGAAGTGGTCTATCATATATAGTTTTCTTGTACTGGTGAGTCAGAAGATGATAAAAAAATAAAATAAAAAAGGTGAAGTGATTTCAAAACATTCATAAGTAAATCTTATGAACACAGCCACAATATGTCATGTCATTTTCTAACCTGCTTAATCATCTAGAATGGGGTCACCTGGAGCCTGTTAGTACTGCTTACAAGGCAGGGACAAACCCTGGCAGTCCATTGCATGGTGAACACACATACACACCCATGTACCAAACACACACTAGGGCCAATTTCCAGAAACCATACCACTTGCACTTCAGAACAGGACACCCACCTGAAACCCAGCATGTTTGGACCTGGGCAGTACTTGAATGAGAGATCATCTAGGAAAAAACTTGGGTTGCAACCAAAAGAGGTGTTGGTGAGGGCAGCAGGGAGGGTCTATCCTGTGGTTTGAGAGTGGGTCCCAATGCACTAGTGCATTTGTTTGTGAATTTCCCCTTGGGATTGATAAAGTATCTATCTATCTATCTATCTATCTATCTATCTATCTATCTATCTATCTATCTATCTATCTATCTATCTATCTATCTATCTATCTATCTATCTATTTATCTATCTATCAGTGACATGTACACTGTGATGTAGAAATGGTGCCATCCTTTGGATGAGATGGGTCCTGACTCTCTTTGGTCATTAAAGATCCCTGGGCATCCTTCGGAAAGAGTAGGGTATATCCCAGTGTCCTGGCAAAACTGCCCACCACGGCCTGGTCATTCTGGCCCCCTAATTCATTTAGCAATGCCAATTCACCTAACCTGCTACTGTTCAGACAGTAGAAGGAAACACATGCAGAAACTGGGAGAACATGCAGACTCCCTGCAGAGAGGACCTGGGACATGAACCATGGTAGTGCCTCCCACAACAATAATATAAATGATAATATTTAAAGGACTTAAAATGAATGGAAAGTGCATGAAAAAGAAATTTACATGTAAGCTAGAGTAGTGACATAACACCTTAACAGTCTTCCTCTTATAGTGAAGATTTCATTATTTGACATTTAGTGTTCTTGAATCATGGCTTTTGGTTTAGCAATGGAGCCTATTATCTTTGTTAGGAATTTTCTCTCATTTAGAAATTTTAGTTCAGCCTTCCATTCAGGGAGTCAAAAGCCTTTTATCCTAGATGTTTTGTTTAATTATTGGTTCTCTTTTCAATAATAATTTTTGAAAAACATTTGGTGCAGATAGATATTATTCCACATGTTTTTTTTTGTTTCAACCAGTAGTACTGTGACAGTTACTTTAATGGGAATCTCCATATTGTTGATAGTAATGACACCCATTGTTGTCACATGAGCTGGCAACAGTGTTATGCATGACATTAGGGTGCCATTCTATTACAAAATATGAAAGGCTGACGTCTGGGTTTTGATTCAGCACCGATGGAATGACCCAGCATTAGGGGAAACAAAAGCACTGTTAAAAACAAAAGGACCTACTATATGAAATTGGGTTTAAGTTGGTTTGACTGTTAAACTTTCTATTTAGAAATTTCTTTTGGTCTTGGCAGTTTTGACTTTGGCTGTCATTGCTTGATCACAAATCCATTATCAACATCTTTAAAGTTCCTTTGATGTTTAATTTTTTCAATGCTTTTCGCTGACTGCCAAGATATTGGATTAAGTGGGTTGGATAACAAAAACACAGTTGGATGGAACTTCTGTAACCCACATCACTACTCTTAATACTGGACTTTCTCTTTTGGCCCCAAACAGATGACTGTAGTATCATGCGTATGATGTATTCAACTCAAGTGGCTAAGGAGCTTGATTTAATTCCCAAAGGTATCTGTTATTCAAAGGAGCTAACTTAACTTACCATATTTTGCTAGTTTGAATATTAGACATACACAGGGCATGTCTTGTGATTATTTTCACTAAGACATAGCAAATATGTATAGACTTAATTACACAATAGAACAAATCACTGTGTAGGATGATGATAAAATCGGAATCAGATAAGCAACATGAACATCATGGACCCAGATTCAGACACCACTTGCTGATTGTACTTAACATATACATGTTTATGAAAAATCTAGAAAAGGTATGCACCTGTGGTTGGGGTGTGCATGTGGGAGTGCATCTCCCATCCATCCATCCATTTTCTAACCCGCTGAATCCGAATACAGGGTCACGGGGGTCTGCC